>NC_068392.1:5567708-5805208 GCF_023724105.1 Carassius gibelio | reverse complement strand
ACTCATTTGAACCTCTAGTTTGTCTCATAATGTGACACTTTATCTGATATATTTTAGTTTTAATACTGTGTGTTTTCTTTCAGGGTTGTTCACACTCTTGGTGGAGGACTTTGGTGAGTTGATCTGTTTGGGACAGTCATGCTTTTAAGGTGTAAGTTACGATCTAAAAATGAGGGATGGGGTTTGAATGTGATGAGAAAGAAAAAGCATTTGATGAGAATATAGTTTTATATTGCATTTAGACGCTTTGGATAAAAGCATCTGCCAAATGATTCAATGTGATGTATATTGCTTCTGTTTGGACTCAGGTGTGAAGGGCGTTCAGGTGGAGGAGATCTACGATCTTCAGAGCAAATGTCAAAGGTGGATTAATCACACACTTTCACTTTTTGCCGTTTCTAAGCCTGCGTATTAACCTGTTAACTGCCACCCGGCCCCTCGGTGGGCCCCCTACGTTTACTTCACTATATTACAATTAAATCCTAATTTAATCTTGACAAACTATATATCGTTGGAAAGGTGTAAGACTCCTAAATAGATATTTTACCAATCTTTTTTGTTAAAAATGATGTAGGAAAAGTAATAGATTCAATTATGGCAAGAGTGCAAATCAAGTACATAACAGGAGTTCTGACCTTCGTCAAAAAAAAAGTTCTTCTTTGTTTAGAAATCGTCAGAAATTATAAATCAATTGAAAACATAAAATCTCAAAATTCATCATTTTGAAACCCATTTTAAAATCAAACCGTGCATTACCATGAAAATGGTACATTAAAATCATGTTACAAAATGTTTTCAGTCATGAATTATACAAATGTAGTTTTGGATCATGCACTTTCTAGTCGATGTGAGTGACAGGTAACAGATTTAATACTATAAACTAATATGAATTTGTTAACTTTTGTTGTCGTTTTAAGCTAGTATGTTTATATTTATAAAGTACTTTTAATTTTGTATTAATATTAATAATTTAAACATTATTTCATTTTTAATTTTTTATAATTATATATATATATATATATATATATATATATATATATATATATATATATATATATATATCTGTAAATGTTTAAAATGTATAATATTTTATTTGATCACACTTTACCTTTTTACCATTTTAAGCTGTATATTTCTATTTATAAAATAATATTAATAATATACATAAATCTATCCGTCTGTCTATAATATTTAATTTTCTTCATCTCAGTCCTGTATATGGCTTCATTTTCCTCTTCAAGTGGATCGAGGAGCGAAGATCTCGACGTAAAGTCTCCACGCTGGTGGATGAAACCTCTGTCATCGATGAGGAGATTGTCAATGACATGTTTTTCGCTCACCAGGTGAGTTGCTGTTGATTAAGTTCATTCATCTGGAGACGAACTGATGATATTTGCATTGCATGCGTAAATCTGCAGTTATTATCCACCTTGTCTATAGTCTGTCTGTGGATTGTTGTGTGCAGCTGATACCGAACTCCTGTGCCACTCACGCTCTTCTGAGTGTGCTTCTGAACTGCAGCGGCGTGGAGCTGGGAATGACTCTGAGCCGTATGAAGACTTTCACCAAAGGCTTCAGTCCTGAGGTCAGTTATACACATTAAAACGAAAAGATCAGTTTTTGGACACTTAAAGAGACAGTTCACCCAAAAATGAAAATTCTGTTGTTATTATTACTCACCCTTAAGTTGTATAACCTACTTTCTGTTGAACATACAAAAAGATATTGGTAACCAAATTGTTTACAGTAGCCATTGATTCTATAGTATGAAAAAAATACTATGGCAATCAATGGCTGTTCGGTTACTTTTATCACTTTAAGTCATGTTTAAGAACGTCTGAATGTCAATAAAGTAGCATAGCACACTTATATCTTCTCCATGCCAGTTTTGAAGCATGTTTCTGTATTTTTTGACTTTGTCAGAGTAAAGGTTACGCCATTGGAAATGCTCCTGAGCTAGCAAAAGCTCACAACAGCCATGCCAGGTAGAGTCAAGCTTTATTATCACTCTTTTTTCCTCCCCACTAATATTGAATGAATTAATAATCTTCGTTGTGGTCTACATTAGCTGTTTTATAGTTACTGTTGTTTGTCTTGTTTACATGCAGACCAGAGCCGCGGCACCTGCCGGAGAAACAGAACGGCATCAGCGCCGTGCGGACGATGGAGGCGTTTCACTTTGTGAGTTACGTGCCAATCAAAGACCGTCTGTTTGAGCTGGACGGGCTGAAGGCGTATCCCATCGACCACGGTGAGAACTTAAACTCACAAGGGACTGTTTTACTGACTAGATTAGATGACAAGAATCTGTCTGTCTCCCTCAGGGCCATGGGGTGAGGAGGAAGAGTGGACGGATAAAGCCAGACGGGTCATAATGGAGCGAATAGGACTGGCCACTGCTGGGTAAGATATTCTTATCTCTGGCCAAGAGGGAAATGATGTATAGATGAAATTGCAATTTATTTGTGATAAACATGCATGCAACATCAATCATTTTGGCATATATTATAATGCTAGTTTAATATTATCCGATTTGCTTACTCTCTCTTCAGAGAGCCATACCATGACATCCGGTTCAATCTCATGGCGGTGGTTCCAGATCGCAGGATAAAATACGAGTACAAGCTAGACATCCTGAAACAGAACCGGCAGATCGTTCTGGAAGGACTCCAGCAAGTCAGGGAGAAAAAAGTGAGGATTTTGTCCAGATTTTGGAGTATTAAACATGTGAAACATTTCTAAAGATCAACTGTCAATGCTCCTGTGCACCAATGTAAATGCTACAGGTAATTCGCGTGACCCAACAAGATTCAAGCCAAGATCGAAAGCAACAAGACTCCTCCTCTTCAGAAGACACGCCCCCCGCTGTGAAAAAGGAGGAGGGGCAAGATACGCCGATTCCTTTGAGTACAGAGCAGGCCACACCCACAGGTACCCTATTTGAAATAAACCTAATTTCTAATGTTGTATATGTATTTAAATAAAATGACAACCTTTTGATAAAGGCCTATTATTGCCAAGAATGACATATATGGAGAAATAAGTCAATAGGAACATGTTTGCCTCAAAAACACACAACAGTCCGTGCGAATAGGTTTTTTTAGTCATGTAAAAATAAACGTTATTCAATAATGTAGGGATTCAAGAAAGAGCCTAAAACGTGTCCCATGGTACTTTAGAAACTCAGGAAGGTGCTGCTGCTTTACCTAGTCCCGCTGGAAAAGTCCGACCCATGGCTAAACCTGCCACCTTACCAACAGGAGGCGCTCCAGCCCCTCTTCATGTTCCCAGCCCCAACCCCATCGTCCAGCGCCTGCCAGCCTTCCTGGACAACCACAACTACGCCAAGTCCCCCATGCAGGTAAGATCGGTTACATTACATGATACCTGGAATAGCTCGTATAGTATGTGCTTTCATTCAGTAAGCTTGTTGATTGACAGGAAGAGGAGGATCTTGCTGCGGGTGTGGGTCGCTCACGCTTACCTGGACCCCCTCAACCCCCTTATTCTGATGATGAGGATGACTATGACGATGAAGAGGAGGAGTGTAGCACTTCAGGTGCCACGAGCAGGTATAAAACTAAGAAAGTGTTGAATTTCCACATTAAATTCTAATGCGTTCTTGCAGTGGTGACAAACCTCCGGTACTCAAGAGGGCGATAGAGTTCCTTCAAATGTCTGTATTGACAAACTGAAAGCTAAATATAATCATAGTGTCTACTTAACAACCTTTACCTTACTTGCTTGGCAACATTTTTACCATGACTGTAGTAAGTAGTAGAAAATTACAGTAGAAGACGAAAAATTGCGCAAAAGCCAATGACATATTTGTATTCATGTAGTTACACTCATTGGTTGTCTGTGTGGTCGGCAGGGTCCGAAGAAAGATTGGTTTACGCACACGTACCATGGGCCGCAGTGGAGTGGGTGCGGTTACGGCTATGGAGGGTCAGCTAGCACTCAGCGTTTTAGCTGAGAAACTCAAGAAGGAAGTCCAAAGGAAGGACTCCATTGCATCAGCGGGATCCACAGCTCTGAATGTACGTACCGAGGGTCGCACTGGTGGGATCAGCATCACCTCGGCCTGCCAGCCGTCACCCACGCCCAGTAACGAAAGCACGGATACGGCCTCGGAAATCGGCAGCGCGTTCAACTCCCCACTTCGCTCGCCCGCGCGATCGCAAGCAGCTACACGTCCCTCCAGCCCTGTGGTGCCCCACTTGAGTCGTGTTTTGTTTGGAGAAGACGAGGGGCTGCTCCGGTTAGACGCCCGACACAATCGAGCCGTCCGGGACTTGGGGGCGCTAGTGAGCTCCACAAAACTGCGACTGCAAGAGGACGGCGTCATGTACGCCTTGCCACCTACAGGTACTCGTTCACGAAACAATGAGATTTTATCAACTGAAATTTATTTCGCAGAAGACTGGTTTGGGTAACCTCAATCTCATTTCACAGAAATGTTAGAAGGGATAAAGAAAGCAGACGGTGTGGAAAAGAAAGAAAAAGAAGAGGCGACTGGTCAAGGACGAGAAGAGGAGGTGAAGGAAGGACCATCAGTGGAGATGAAAGAGGAAGACGTCAAAGAATCAGTGGACGTCAAATCTGAAAAGGAGAACCTGCCGTCCACCAATGCTGAAACCAGCACCAAACCTCCTGGAGAAAAATATACTCCAAAAGTAAGACACCGGCTATTAGTTTTCTTTCTGCATCGCTCTGTTTCTCATTAGCAATGTTTGCGATGCAACTTCCCATGAACTTGAGGGTTTCTGTCACACAGGAGTTGCTGGCCTTGCTTAAGTGCGTGGAAGCAGACATTGCCACCTATGAATTGTGTTTGAAAGAAGAAGTGGAGAAGAGGAAAAAGTATAAGGTAAGGTTTCCTCTGTGAACAAGAAAATGATTTCACGAGACTTTCCAGAATGATTTTCTGATGACTTTTCTCCTTTTTCAGATCGATGACCAAAGGAGGACTCATAACTACGATGAATTCATCTGCACCTTCATATCAATGCTGGCACAAGAAGGTACATTTTTTTTCAAGAATTTCAATTTCAAGATGTTTTCAAGAATCGTCATGTGTTGCAAAAATGGCAGCGTTGAAATTCTGCTAAACTTCTCCTTTTGTGTTCCACGTGTTGTGGACTGCAACAACATGAAAGTAAATAAGGAAGCTATTCCTTTAGTCCAGAGGTTCCCAACCATGTTCCTGGACCCTTCCAACACTATACATGAGCTTATTAATCAAACACACTTGATTCAACAGCTCAGTGTGGTGTTAGGTGGGCTTTAGGAACATGGTTGGGAACCTCTGCTTAAATCTAATGTCCTTTCTGTGTTTTGTAGGTATGTTAGCGAGTCTGGTGGAGCAGAACATCTCTGTGCGTCGCAGACAGGGCGTAAGCATTGGCCGACTCCACAAACAACGCAAACCCGACCGGCGGAAACGATCACGACCGTACAAAGCCAAGCGCCAATAAATGCTAATCACCAACACAGTCTTTCTGAAGCGTTGTCCAGAGACATTTCTGAAGACGATCAACGATACCAAACACCTCATTGACAGCGTTATAGATTAAAATATTGTTTTCCAGCTTTGTTTCACATAATAAACCCATATAAAAGTACATTACCACTTCCAAAGCAAATTGGTGATTCTCAGAAGATGTTTAGAGATGATGAACCATATTTCATGTTGCCATAAGGAAACATTACTTCATGTACTGTATCAAGCTTAATCATTAAACCAACAATCACTGAAGCGCCAATTTGGGAAAATGACTGAGTATCTTGACGGAGTGTAAGGACTGGACTGATTCAGACTCTTAAGTTACAAAGATTCAAGAAATCCTAAATATCTAGTCAAGGTGCTACCAAAGATAACGGTGTTCCAGATTCACGCAAACATTGCTGGGTATATATCTGTCCTTAACCAATCGCCAACCGTTTTGGATCCAAGATTGGTACAGTCACTGTCATGTTTTAAGACTGTAAACTCGGTTGGTTTGTGAATGTGTATTGGTTCATTTCAAACAAATCATTGCTGCAAGAGTTAAATAACAAATGTTCTTTTTTAAAGTTTACTTGTTCTTCAGAATTGTCTGGAAGATTTTTTTTGTTGGTAAGGAATAGGCCAGTGAGTTGGTCTCAAACATGTTCTGTTGGTTTGTACATATGTATTTGTGTATTATCTGATGTCCACACACATGACTGTCAGGTCTAGACATTGAAATAAATGTTTTGAATTACTCTGGTGATCTTGAGTTTGCTGTGAGATGCGTCTTGCTTGGAAAGCACGAGTCTTCAGACTCTTCAAACGTGTAGTGAACAGTGAAAAAACATGTTCCTCTTATCACGCCCCATTGAAGGTGAAGAGCAGCGCTATGTTATGTTTTCCTATTGTTATTGAGACGTTACAATTATCCAATTGTTTATGGTGCTTAAACTGTAATGTGAGGAACACTTCAAACAAGTAAAGATGATAGATACTTGAACGAAGTGTTCATTTCAATCGAATGAATTATTGAACCGAAAAAATTGGGACATGTTAAACTCATGAATGAGTATAAGTATTATTGAATTTTAGTGTTGTTTAATGTAAATGCAAATCATATTCTTTGAAAGAACCGAGTCAGGTTTTTTTTTATGTTAACATGCAGAATTTTTTTTCTACAAGTTTGATGTTTTTGTAATGAAAATGCTAATATATTGTGTGCAAGACTTTTCTTGTTTTTCTCGTTAATAAATTACTGAAAAAAAATACAGAATGGCTGCTGAGTTAATATTTGCACAATCAAAACAATTATTAGTTTGATTTAAATTAAAGGGTGTTTCTAGATTGTTTATGAACCATTTAACATAAACAGTAGTGATGCTTTACTCTGAACTTCAATACATAACAACCAGTAGTGTTGCCAGAAAAGAGACTCTGGGTGTGCATATGAAAACTGGGTGTGCCACATTTATTGTCAGATTACTGTGCAAAATTATGGGATAGTATTTTTGTCACACTGCTTCCGTCCAACCATACTCCTAGTGTTAATTTGCAGGTCGTGTCAAAATGTAGTTAATTATTAAATGTAATAATTTTCTTCCAAATACGATAATTTTGAACTTTAGCTATTTCAGTTTGTTTATTTTTCATTACAATTTATTCACTTTAAATAAATTATAATATATAATTATAGGATTAAAATGAATTGTAGTTACTCAATATAGATCTTTTTTTTCATGTTTTTGTAATGTCTGGGAAGCCAGAATGCGCATGCATCAACAGAAACATTTATTAGCTGAACCCTGTTTTTTTACGTGCCATTTATAGCAAGACATATTACAGATGATATTACAGATATTATGTCAGATTTAAGTTGAAGCGCATGCCGAACCGTGTGTCGTGAACCGAACGGTTTGTTTTTTTTATTTCAGCGAACCGTGCCATATTACCTCAATAATCAATCAATTACAGGCCTAAAACAATCATGCCCGAGCAGACGGATATTAGTACATCTCATCAGTCCGGCACCCGCGTCTAAATCAGTTGTATGGTCTGGTTTTCAGTCTAAAACAGTTGTGTCAAGTATAAATGTCTCGTCTTGTTTCGGGAGGTGCGCGCGCAGTCAGCGGAGGTTTGCACCTTTTTTTCCTCAGATTTTGAAAAATCTTCGCGATCGACTTAAAATGCTTCCAAAATGAGGTTGTTGATGCTGTATGTTGCTATATTTCTTTTTGTGTGGATTCTATTATTCCCAAAAAACATGTCAAAGTGTATGCAAATAATAAGCCATGGGTCACTATCTCATTGAAACAAGTATTAATGAAAAAGCATTGTGCTTTTCATAACGGGAATGAGCATGAAATTAGGGAGGCAACGAAGGAGGTCCAAGCAGAAATCAAGAAGGCTAAATTGCAATATAAAAATAAGATAGAGGAAAGACTGGGCAGTAACAACCTGAAGGTAGCATGGGATGGGGTGAAAAGAATGATAGGGTTGCAAAAAACACAAAAAAAATCAGTCCAATTGCCAATGTATACAAATGATAGTGAGTTATCTGAAGCATTGGTCACCTTTTTTTTACGTTTTGATAATCATGACTTTTCAGACAAACTAAAGAAATTAATGGAGGAACAAGCTCAGGTAAAATCTATTCCTTTCTCAATTACAAAAGAGGAGGTTAGGTCTGTATTTAAGAGAATTAAGGTAAATAAGAGTCCAGGACCGGATGGAATTACTGGGAGATTGTTGAAGTGCTGTTCAGAGCAGCTCTGTGGGGTGTTTGCAAACATCTTTGAGATGTCCTGGGAACAGGGAAGGGTCCCAATGGCTTGGAAGGAGTCTATCATAGTTCCAGTGGCGAAGGGCAACTCTGTGAGCACACTAAATGACTTCAGACCAGTGGCATTGACCTCACTGGTCATGAAGTCATTTGAAAGGATTGTTAAGCGGCTTCTGCTGTTCAGGGTGGGTGGGGCCCTGGACCCTTTGCAATTTGCATATAGGGCTAGCAGAGGGGTAGAGGATGCCCAGATTACACTCTTAGATCTCCTCTATAGACATTTAGAGGGTCCTGGAACACATGCCAGGCTCTTGTTTTTGGATTTTTCTTCTGCTTTTAATACTATCCAGCCACACGTTTTAGTCAGTAAATTATTATCAGAATTTAACATTGAGAGTAATCTTGTGTGCTGGATTATGGACTTTTTAACTAACAGAACACAGCGAGTTAAGGTGAATGGTTGTCTCTCTCGAAGGCGTGTCTCTTCCACTGGCTCCCCGCAGGGTTGTGTACTTTCACCTTTACTATACATCCTCTACACTAACGATTGTAGGAGTCAGTATAGTAATAGACACATTCTGAAATATGCGGATGATACAGTTATTGTCAGTTTACTGCAGAAACATGAATCTCAGCATGGGCCAGTGGTCGATGAGTTTGTAAGTTGGTGTGACAGGTCTTTTCTCCATCTTAACACCTCTAAAACCAAGGATATGCTCATAGATTTTAGGAGAAAACAATCAGGTAGTCCTCCACCCACCTATATAAAAGGAATCGGCATAGAGGTAGTGGAGCAGTACAAATATCTGGGCACTGTGATAGACAATAAACTCAAATTTAACATAAATGCAGAGATGATCTGTAAAAAGGGACAACAACGATTGTACTTCCTAAGGAAGCTTAACTCTTTTAATGTTGATAAGGTTATCCTGTCTTTATTTTATAAATCTTTTATTGAATCTGTTCTTACTTTCGCTTTTATTGCCTGGTATGGGGGCATCAGCCTGAGGGAGAAAAATAACCTCAGCTATATTGTAAAGGTGGCTGGTAAGTCTATAGGATGCCCACAGGTTTCCTTGACAAATATCTATGAGAGGCAGGTTATGAGGAAAGCAGATGCCATATTGGACTGTGTAAATCACCCCCTTCATTGTTCTTTTGAGGTCCTCCCCTTAGGCCGGAGATTCAGAATACCTCGTTTTAAATCCAATAGGACAAAGAACTCTTTTATACCAAGTGCAATTCGGTTGCTAAACTTGCATAATTCTTGATCTAGATGAGTAGTGTAACAGTGTTTTTAATTAATAGTTTGTATTGTTGTTGTATGTGTATGTGGTGTTTACCTGTTGTGCTACCTGTGTGTTTACCTGGCTGTAAGACAAGTTTCCCTTAGGGGACAATAAACTGAAACTGAACTGAACTGAACTGAAGATCGACTTGTCGACCGCGATCGACGGGTTGGTGACTCCAGATATAGCGACCAACTTTTTTTGAGCAAGCATTGATTATGCGTGACACAGTCTCAATTTGTGGGAGGCATGTATTGGGCTCAAACGCTGTGCGCGCACGCGCTACGCGGGACGGGTGGTCCTACCTGGCACACCCGAGTGTGTCCACCTTTGTGTGTGGGTCCATGTATATGCTGAATCGACCGGTTAAAAAAAGCCTCAAGGCCAAATATTCATTTATCACCAATTAACTGTTTGACAAACACTTCCTGCTTCGATGTCCAGATCTGAATTAAAAAAAATCCCGATCAACCGAGTAGCGAACAGGCTCCGAAGTGCCGATCTGAATCAACCGAGTCGCGAACAGGTTCCGAAGTGCCGATCTGAATCAACCGAGTCGCGAACATGCTCCGAAGTGCCGATCTGAATCAACCGAGTCGCGAACAGGTTCCGAAGTGCCGATCTGAATCAACCGAGTCGCGATCATACTCCGAAGTGACGATCTGAATCAACCGAGTCGCGATCATACTCCGAAGTGACGATCTGAATCAACCGAGTCGCGAACAGGTTCCGAAGTGCCGATCTGAATCAACCGAGTCGCGAACATGCTCCGAAGTGACGATCTGAATCAACCGAGTCGCGAACAGGCTCCGAAGTGCCGATCTGAATCAACCGAGTCGCGAACATGCTCCGAAGTGCCGATCTGAATCAACCGAGTCGCGAACAGGCTCCGAAGTGCCGATCTGAATCAACGGAGTCGCGAACATGCTCCGAAGTGCCGATCTGAATCAACCGAGTCGCGAACAGGCTCCGAAGTGCCGATCTGAATCAACCGAGTCGCGAACAGGCTCCGAAGTGCCGATCTGAATCAACCGAGTCGCGAACAGTCTCCGAAGTGCCGATCTGAATCAACCGAGTCGCAGACAAAAAAAAAAAAAATTCTAAGTAAACAACAATAGCCCAAGTTTAGTAAGCATTTTTTATTGAGACTATAAAAAATAATTTTGCATCTATTTTTAGGTGTGCCAGCTGCCACTGTGGGTGGCACAGGCACACCCTGGCACACCAGTGGTTAAAAAGTAATTTTAAAATGGGTCACATTTCCTCTGTTTTATTTGTTTAGGCTTTGAGATTTACGACATGTACATCTGTAGTTTGTGTTTTATGAGAACTGCTGCTAAGATCCACAAAATAAAAAAAAAGGTTGACCAATGAAGAACAAAGTGACTGTCTTTCTGAATATAAATCAGAGCTAAGTGTTTTAGATTTATCCCCAGTGTTGGGTATAGTTACTTTGGAAAGTAGTTAGTTAGGTTACAACGTTACCATCAATTAAAAGTAATCAGTTATGATACAGCGTTACCTATTCATAAAAGTAACGCGTTAGAGTACTCATGCGTTACCAAAAATTAAAAGCCGTTTGCAGCGGCTCACACACGACAGACATAGCCCCCGGCCCCTTTAAATGCACCTAGAAGTCCTGACTCCCGACAATGAATAACGTCAGTCATCCGACTAAATTAACACTGCAGAATAACAATAACAGGAAAGACAGTCAGCAATCGGCTATTCCACATGGCGTTTTATTTATTTATCACAGAACATATTATTAATCAAAATTCGCACCTAACGTTACCCAGCCCGGGTAGCCTAGGCTACTGTATATTATGAGCACCACAAGATAACTCCTGATTTTTCTTTAACTTTAAATAATGCAGTTATCAAAGTACAAGTATGCTTACTTGTAAACACAACCTTAAACAGGCTTGCAGATTTAAATCCATTTAGAAATGATGAACAACCAGCCAGCCGATGATCTAACAGAAATTAACAGCTGCCTGTCAAACAAAAATGATAACAAACCGAATTAAATCCTTCACCGCCACACAGGCAAATGACAAATCGCTTAATAGCCGAACTAATTATTATTAAAGTGTCACTCACAGTCACAAGCCTAAATTCGCTTTAACACAGTCCTCTTACATTTACTCTTCAAAGTAGTGATTAAAACGTAGCGTTAAATTTGAGGTAACGTTAGAATTTTTGGCGGTCGACAGAAGCTTTTCACCAAAGCAGAGTGTGCATTTTACCGTTATCTTCCTTTCTTTTTCGTTGACAAATTGAAAATAATGTGCGTACTTCCATAAACCAAACGCTGTCCTCTCTGCTATCTTGCCGGGAGTTCGAAAAAAAAAAAAAAAAAAAAAACCCACACACACAGGGTCAGGCGCAGGGCACAGACGCATCACAGCCATTGACTTTACGATCACAGAGCTTCGGCTCCGCTGATACTGTACATCCGCAGGTGGCACAGTAGACCTAGGCAAACTGTCTGACAAAAAGCAGGCTGCAGTCGGGATTTTCCTTTCCTTAAAATAACGGATTACTTTTTTTAAAAAAAATAACTAAGTTACTGATTACTTACGCACGAAACTAACGCGTTAAGTTACAAATTTCAGGAAAAAAGTAATTAGAGTACTCTAACGCGTTACTTTGTAACGCGTTACCCACAACACTGTTTATCCCTCACCAGCTGGAAGTTTATTCTGATCATTTTGCAATATTTTTTGTATTGTATAACCAGATTGTTAGAATCATTCAGTACCAATCTGTTTAGATTATAGACACTAACTACTAATGCAAAATACATTTCAAACACCACTAAAAAAATTATATGTGAAAAATTCCATATAGAACTTTTAAATTAAACTTATTTGTTAGAAAATGTCTGTATAAATGGTTAATTTTTGGTACAAGAAATTAGATTTAAACATAATAGAGCACCATCAAAACTAAGTTTTGGACAGAGCTGCCATTATTTTGTGAGACTGAGAGAACAGGAACCCTAGAAGAAATACCTTCTCGCAATTAGTCCCTCTACAGTCCCAAGATGACAAACAATTTGTGTAATGAACATGTCAAATGCAATCACAGCTGTGTCTTAAGCTCAAGTCAATGGCTTAATTTGATCTCCATTTGTAACCTATTATTTAATTTATTATTTAATATCTGTCCAAAAGCAAATATTCTCCTTAAAGTAACACTGTTTCTATTGCCGTCTGCGCCTTTATAGGGATTGGTGTCATCATCATTTTGTTCATCATCTGCTGGGTATGTCCATGCTGCTGTCTCTATAAGAGGTTCAGAAATACTAGATGTAAGTGTCAATGTTTATACGTCAAAACTGCCTCAAAGTTGTTTTTAGAACCTCATCCCAACCAATATATTTGAGCTATACTCCTAGAATCCGTGTTTTCATTATTATACTCTAGAGGGCGCTTGTACAAATATTCTGCACAGAATTTCCAAAAAAACACAAGTGAATAAGAAAAAAATAAACAACACTAACACCTGTAATCTAACATGTTCTGTAACATGTAACAGCATCAAAACTGTAATGTTATTGAATAAAATGACTAATGAAGAGGTAATAATTACAGTCAAGCTTTGGGGTGTTGATCGACTTATCATTCTGAATCCAATTCATAGTCTTTTTTTTTCAGCTTTTTGTTCAAAATGTTACTTCTTTATTTTTTATGAAACTTACCCACACTGAAGTGTTTAAAAAAATAATGCATGAAGCTAGAATAATAATTAAAAAAAAATGTTTTCAAGCAGATAACCTGTTCTTTGGATGTTTTGTATGTTCAGATATTCATATAGCAAAATATATACACATTAAAACCTAAATAGGAAAAGGGTAGTAAACTTAAAGTATGATGTAACGTTAACTTAAAAAAAGCCTTATATGAGTATACTTGCAGTATAAAATTACTAAACTAGTAGTTTACTGAGATAATACTTCAAAGTGTACAAAGTATTTAATTAGTAAACTATCAGTAAACCTATAAGTTCTCTTTTAGTATAATTGCAGTACAAACTACAAACATAGAGGTAAACTAGTTGTGTACTCAAAGTTTCCTACTGTTATACTTAAAGTACACTTTAAAATATACTTTTATATACTAGAAAGTGGGCCAATTGAGAGTATTGAAACAGTACACTTTGAGCCGAGATGGCAAACCATCAAAATGATTGCTGTTTTTGGTTTTCCAGTATAGGTCCAGGGCATCTTGTTCCCATCCATGTCAGTCATCGTTGCCCACAGACTATACCTCACCTCAACCAGTACCTCACCTCAAACCATGGAGGGTTATTGGGTTATCTGCAGTGGACACTATCCTATAATTGCGTTGAGAATACATGTATTGTTGTTCATTAGTACTGCTATATTTATGCTGTCTTATTCACCATTGTTGTTAAACACTTGAATTTGTTTCTTTCTCCCTATTTTAACCAAAGATATATCCATTGTCTAGTTATTTTGGATCCTAGATTGGTACAAATATTTTGCATTGGAAATTTGTTAAATTGGTAATGTGTCCATCGATTAATTTCATGCCAATCAAACTAAGCACGAGTCAAGTTGACTGTCAGAGTTCAGAAGAAATTGTTTTGCATCTAGTTTATTTAATCTCTCACAATGTTCTTGAAGATTTTGTTGGAGACCCGTAGGTTTTGTTTTAGACATGTTCTGTTAAAACAGTATGCTTCACATGTTACATTGGTGGTTTTTGGTTTAGATTGCTTGAGTTACAACAGCAAAAAAACATGGTTTTTAATTGGTTCTGGAGTTCTCCGGAAATACACAATCAGCTCAAAACAAGGTCATGAAGGGGAAGAGCTGCTATGCCTACAGAAATACTGTTCTTTTGCTCTTTACTGCAGTTTTATTAGCGCTGACCGTAGGTAAGTGTCTAATTGTTTGTTTAATCAAATTGGTGAGCGCTTAGGAAAAAATCTGTAGAAAAAAACCAGGACGTTATCCGTTTAACTCTAAAACAATAATGCAATTCGTAATTCAAATTACATCTAAGACACCCGTAAAGAACCCATAAAACTTTTTTTTTTTCATATTAAAAATCATGGCCTATTTTACAGATTCTTCTTAGATGTCACACGTTTCAGGATTTATTTTACTAATGTATGTTTTAGATGTTTTCAAAGCTTTCCATTTGTCATATACGCATCGTTTTATAGGGATGCAAAGGGGTGTAAAATATCTGGTACATTTCTAGAAACTTTCCAAAAATCCATGGAATATTGTGAGAAAAAAAACAGTTGGACATTTTTATACGTTTCTGGAATATTTCTGAAATTTACTGGAAATGTTCCAACTTTTTGCAACCCCATTGTGAGTGGATAATAGCCATTTTAATTACTAAAAGCTTAAATATTGCTAGCTGATTATTTAGAAATTATAAAGACATGATGCATTAGTATTATTATTACCTATAAACTTTAACATCTAGACTACAAAAATGGTCTGAATGATTTGTTCATCATTTTGACTCGATCTGACTCATAATGATCAACCTTATCGAACAGAGAGCTTTCTTGATGACAGAATCAAAAATTTTTGTTAATTTTAGTAAATTATTTATAAGAACCGTTGGACGGAGGTCTGAACGGTTTTCTCTGTGTTGTTTTTTTTTTTTTTATACAAAAAATAACCAAGGATGCAGAAAAGTTTGTCTTTTGTAAGGAAAATTTATGATGAGCCTCACTAGCTGTAACTCATGTTGTAATTATAAGTTTTAATTTATTTATCAGAATAATACATTTTATTCTGATGAACCAACTTGGTGGAAATTGTTCCAGTGTTTGTTATTTGAAGACTGAATTGGTTGTTTGAAAGATGTAACACTCAATTTTTAATGTTTCTAATGTTTATATTCCCTAATGTGTCCAGAATCAAAACCTTCAAATATTCAAGTCATTCTCTCCATCAAATGGAAACCATTATTATTGTGCCCATAGTGGTTTTCGGGATGGCCTTTGTTGTGTTCATCTCCTGCTGCCTGAGTAAAAACATGAGAAAATTCCATCGTAAGTGTCAGTATTTGTGAAAAAAGAGCTACTTGTGGGTTTTGTTCATACTAAATGCTGTCTTTTGATTCACCTTTTGTAGAACATATGGTGCAAAGAATGACAATCATGATTGCACAACACCATTCACAGGAGAGTCAGTACTCACCTTACCCGGCTATTAACCTTCACCCAGTTTATGGATTGCAACCCATTCCAATTGGACCTACTCTGGGACAACAATGTGCCCCAGGACCAGCATCCACATATCTGGAGGCTGGTAAGATCTGTTAACACCTACCTGTTTCAAAAAGAATAAAGCCTAGCACATTCTACAAGACCAAATCCAAAATGAAAATTTTGTCATTAATCACTTACACCCATGTCATTCCAAACCTGTAAAAGCTCTGTTCTTCTTCGGAACACAGTTTAAGATATTTTGGATGAAAACCCGGAGGCTTGAGACTGTCCCATACACTGCCAAGTAAATAACAGTGTCAAGGTCCATAAAAGGTATGAAAGTTGTCTTCAGAATACTCCATCTGCCATCAGATGTGCAATCTAGTTTATATAAAGCAACGGAACCACTTTTTGCATGTGAAGAAAAAAAAAATGACTTCATTCAATTATTCTTTTGTCAACGGTCTCCTCTGTGTCTCTCCATATCACCATATGCTGCGTATGCTCTTCTGTATCATCCGTGCCATAACAATGCCCTGTTTCTGTGGTTATTTAACCATATGATTAATTGAAAATACAATGTGATATGGAGCTTTTACGGGTTTGGAATGACATGGGGGTAAGAGACTAATGACATTATTTTTTGGGGGGGAGGAGTATCCCTTTAATATACATAAAGGGATAAGCCAAGTCAAGTCTGCTTTATTGTCAATTCTTCCACATGTAAAGTACATACATATAGATAATTAAAATTGTGTTACTCTCAGACCCATGGTGCATACAGATAACACTAAAAGTAGAACATTAAATACAGATAATAAAATAATTAAATATAAAGTACAACTATACATATATACAAATAGGTCATGTAAAAAACAAAGAAAAGTAAAGCAGCACAAGGCTCATGGCAGATAGAGTGCAAACCAGTGAAGTAAACAGTGCAGATATAATTATTGTAGTGCAGAAGAGCTTATTTAGTCTGAAAAAAGTGTTAATGCTGAATATGGTAGTGAGAAGACCAATGCTGTACAAAGTGTCTGGTGCAGGTCCCAGAGTGTTTGTGGGAGCTGGTTGGGTGGGAGGTGGGGGGGGTTGTGTGGTTTGGGTTTGCTGAGGTTCAGCATTCAGTGGTGCATGGGTCAGAAGAAGGAAGGGGGGCATGTTCGGGAGCGAGTTCAGCTTCCTGACAGCCTGATGAATGAAGCTGTCCTTCAGTCTGCTGGTCCTGGCCTGGAGACTTCGAAGTCTCCTCCCTGATGGAAGCAGACTGAAGAAGCTGTGTGACAGGTGTCTCTTGGTCAGAATGCTCTTGGTTGTGCCTCTGTAGAAGGTGCACATGATGGGGGGTGGGGCTCTGGCTCTTCTCAGTTTGTGGAGGACGTAGAGTGCTTTCTTGGCCAGTGCTGCAGTGTTGTCGGTCCAGGAGAAGTCCTCTGTGATGTGCACACCCAGGAACTTGGTGCTGCTCACTCTCCACAGTCACAACATTGATGGTCAGAGGAGCATGCTGAGTGTGCACTCTCCTGAAGTCAACAACAATCTCCTTCGTCTTCTTCACGTTCAGAGTGAGATTGTTGTCACTGTACCACCCAGCCAGGCGGCTCACCTCGATCCTGTAGTTTGTCTTATCTCTGTTGCTAATGAGACCCACCACAGTCGTGTCATCCGCAAACATAATAAAGAGGTTGGATTTGTGTGACGGTGTGCAGTCGTGGGTCAGCAGAGGGAAGAGGAGGGGGCTCAGCACACATCCTTGGGGGGCCCCAGTGTTCAGTGTGATGGTGCTGGATGTGTTACTGCCGACCCGTACTGCCTTAGGTGTTCCAGTCAGAAATGTTAACAGTGTTTTAATTTCAAAAATGAAAATTCTGTTGTCATATATTCACCCTCAAGTTCAGAAGATAATAGGTTGAAGAATATTGGTAACCAGACGGTTGACGGCAGCCATGCACTGACTTCCATAGTATTTATTTTCCCATACCATGGAAGTGGATAGCTACTGTAAACTGATAGCAGCATTCCTTAAAAATATCTGATTTTGTGTTCAACAGAAGAAAAACACTCATACAGGTTTGGAACACAAGGGTGAGTAAATTATCACAGATTTCACATTTTGGTTGAACTATTGCCAAATCAAGCTGATCCATCTTTAAGTGTGTGCGCTCCATCTTCGACAAGCAAGACACCAACAAGGGGACATTTAAAATGGAAAAGTGAAAGTCTGTGGAAGCTCAAAACTACCTAAACCTCTTTTGAATAGTCACAGAACTGTTTGTTCACATGCCAAGAATAAATTCTTACGTAGTAATGTGTGTGAGTTTTTGAGAAAAGGATTGTGGTGACAGTGGGTGAGATGGTGACTGACTCACACAACAAAAAAAAACATACTTTACATTAAATGAGAAATAAAGGGGGGTGGGGGTCAATCCTATTTTAATTACTGAACAACTGATTTTGGATTTTCCAGCAGGTCAGTTTCCTGCTTCCTTCAGTCAGGCTGCACATGATGAAGATCAAATCATGTACGCTCCACAAGCACCGCTTCAACCAGGGCTTCGCACATACTACACCTTACCTCAACAGCTACACAACCCAGATTACGTGGATTCACCAAAGACCAGTTGAAAACCACCCACACAACCAAACCCACAAAAAATGACCAGTTATTAACACTGTATTGTGGAGGGTTTTGCATTCCCACGCTGCTTCTACAAACTCTGAAAAGATTGTGTAAAGAATAAAAGTATTGTTACAATTTATTTTATACCTGCTTTGTGAACTTTTTTTACTCTAGTCATGACCCACTGTTTGTTTCTCTTCATTTTAACCAGATTTGCTCTCAGTGTTTTTATACCTTTTGCGGTATGGCCAATAAATGGCATCTTAAACTAAACTTTTAATGGTCCAAAGTTAATGCATCTTCTCTACGCATGAAAACAATCATTTGTTCAATTTTATTGTAGTTTTTGAACCTTATTCTATCAACCAGTCACTGGCCAACTTCTGACTTACGGTGAATAAATAGCAGAAATCTTAAAATGAACTGCTCTCTGTGTGAGAATCTTGCACCACCTTAAGACTACTTGTATTGTATATTTTGGACATACTCTTAAAGATAAAGGTTCTTCTCTGGAATTAATGGGTCGACAAAGAACTTATAATAATAATTCCTTACATTTATATAGCGCTTTTCAGGGCACTCACAGTGCTTTACATAGAAGGGGGGAACCTTCTAAACCACCACCAGTGTGCAAGGGCAAAATTAGCTATATAGACCAAAATATTTTTTTGGACCAGAATGTAAACTGGTTTTTTTCTGCTGTAAAGTTGGGCATTTTAACCAGGTTAGGACCCACACAGACCACAGAGTGTGCATCCGCTGCCGGCCTCACTAATCACCTTGTCCAGCAACAACCTAGTTTTCCAGGAAGTCCTCCATCCAGGTACATACCAGGCTCAACCCTGCTTCGATTCAGTGGGCAACCAGTCTTGGCCTGCAGGGGGATATGACATATTATAACATACAGTACAAAGAACCTTTACAATGGAGAGAGAACATAGACCACCAGGGTGGAGTGGATGGAGGGAGGAGCCTGGAGCAAGATGGAGGTACAGGGGCCAGCCAGGATGGTGGCCTACGGTGGAATCAACGGTAGGAGCCATGGCGGATTGAGAGCCGACAACACCAGGGGGACGACTGACGGAGACTGCACCGATGGATGAGGAGCCCAGGATGGAGCAGAGCAGACAGCGAGCCAGGGTGACATGGAGGATCCAGAAGGCCAAGGCGTCACTGAAGACACAGGCAAATGAGGTGGAGGCAGGGCTCCGGAAGACCGCTGCGGAGCCGAAGTGACTGAGGATGGAGATGGAGCCAGAGGGAAGGAGGAGCCCTGATAGAGTCGGAGAGATGTAGTGACAAGGCAAAGCCAAAGGAGTGGAGTCCCGAGGTGGCGTATGGTTGACGACCAAGGCAGAGCTGGAGGGAGCCCGGTGGAGCTGATGGGATGACAGGCCACGGTGGAGGCGAGGGAGGTAAGTGCAAAGGCGGAACCGATGGGTCGAAGGACATAGGTGGTGTCCAGGGCTCTGATGCTGGAGGCGGAGACAGGGGATCCTCACACCAAGGCAGAGCTGGAGACTGGAATTCCCGTTGCGAATAAGAGCGACCAGATGGTGCTGATTGAGGGGGAGCTGAGGGACTGACTGGTAAGGCCACACCGGGAGAGGGGAAAAACAGAAGATAAAATAAAGAAAAACGCAGCTGAACTCACTTTTTAGGTACGCTATTCTGTCACATGTACTGGAGAATAAATCAAAGGGCACGACGAAGGAGATAGATAAATAGTTCTTTTAATGATCCACAGTAGAAAAAAAAAAGGCACATCCAAACACAAATCCAAATAATCGAACATCAATAGCGGACAAATGAATAACGCACGGAGAACCCAGACTTTTAAACACTGGTAAAGTAATCAGTAGGAAACAGAAACAGGTGTGGGGCTAATTAATTACATTTACATTACATTTACATTTATTCATTTAGCTGACGCTTTTATCCAAAGCGACTTACAATTGCTATATATATGGCAGAGGTCGCACGCCTCAGGAGCAACTAGGGGTTAAGTGTCTTGCTCAGGGACACATTGGTGTCTCACAGTGGATTCGAACCCAGGTCTCTCACACCAAAGGCATGTGTCTTATCCACTGCGCTAACACCACCCCAATGGAATTAAATAAACAAGAAAAGGAACATGACCAAATAAGGAAACTCAGAAAGAACAGAAATCCATCACTGTGACAGGAGAAATGTGTTCTCTAAATATTATATCTATATAATGATAAATGATTTGGGGAACCCAAAATGGTTTTTCTGTGGCATTGCCAAGAAAATCCCCTTTTATAACCTTCATTTTAAAGAGTTACAGCACTCCAAATTCAGACTAATTCCATTTCATAAAAACTAATATAAAACATGTATTTTTTCTTCATCTTTCCTTTATTATTATTTTGTTTTATTGATTTCCAACATATAATAGAAAGGTAGGCTACTGAACAAATATAAACTACAGTTGATTACAGAAAAGAGGGGGAAAGTCTACAACTGGTTCATTAGACGCCCACGAGCTGATCTGGTAACACTGTGAGCATCAAGAGAAGTTAGTTGAAGAGGAAGAGCAGCACGATGGCGTTCACCTCAGTGGTTTTTCTGCTCCTGTCTGCGGGTTTATTCACGGTAACAGATGGTAAGTTTGCAACAAAAATAAATAAACTATTTAAACATGTTTTTGAGTGGTTTATCGATGGCTTTAAATCTTTTTTTTATTTTTATTTTTAATTTAACGGTACTTTTTAAACGATGTTCACGTTATAAATTCCGTTCTATTGATTCTCTTGAATTTATCATATAATCGTATGGTCTTCTATGAAATGTGTCGCATTTTCTACTGTTTTTTTTTTTTTTTTTTTAGGTTTTTTTTATTACTGTAATAGCTACTACAACAGCGATAACGAGTACATGCCTTCGGAACAGTGCGGGTTGTTGGAGCACTGCTGTGGCACCTGCGATGACAGATACTGCTGTTACTCTGAATCTTCCAGATTATCCGGTTATGATCAAACAGTATGCACTATGTAAGGATTTTTAAGCCTTTTCTTTCTTAACACAATTGTCCATTAGACCCAAAAATTACAAATTACTTTTTATACACACTCACGTAATTCCAAACTAAAATTACATATATATTTTCCTCTGTTCCGAACTGCTCTGGTTTACTTTATTCCATTTGACATGGGTGGTGATGAGAGCTGGTGTGTGTGTGCGCATGTCGGTAATGTCGCGTGTGAATGTGTGTGAGTGCGTGCATAAATGTTTATAAATAAATGTGACTTTCTTCTTTCAGATGAATCCAGTCAGAGTTATATTAAAAATGATCCTTGCTATTCTAAGCTATGTTGTTGTTGTCAGCGGGTGTTGCAGTTCAACACTCCACAAGTCGTCAAATAAAGCTTACGCATTCATAATAAAATATATTTTATATCTGTTTTAGATCTTAGTCAAATTGTTGATTTAAATGCAACTTCTACATTTTTGAGGGGGTTAACCTGGCCCAGTCAAGACGGAGTTAAAAAATGTTGTAAAATATTTTATATATACACAAATTATTTATTTTTTTAGTGGCAATATTTGCAATTATGGATGCTGATTTCATTTTGAATGTTTTTAATAAATGAAATGGTAATTAATAACTTACTATTAGATTAAATTACAGATTAAATTTACTAGAAGATGTTTTTTCTAATGCTTGTTACTTCATGTTTTTATCTGTCCAGTGAGAGAAACATTAGTATTGCCATTGGCTTATCAGTTGTAGGGTTTGTGGTCCTCATCGTCTTTTTCATCTGCTGCTGCTGCTGCTGCCCCTGCTGCTGTTTCTATCAAATGTGCAGAAAACCCAGACGTAAGTGTTTTAGTGTTAAAGAAATACTTGAACAACCACTGAAAATGTACTTGTCCCCAAATCTGTTCTGATGAAGAAACAAACTCATGTCAAATATATGACAAATAAATGTTCAGCAAATGTTTATTTTTGGGTGAACTGTTCCATTAATGGGGATTATAAAAGATTCAGGGGGCTAACACAATTTAATTATTAATTGATTTCTGTCTTGTTTTTTTTTTTTTTTTCACAGCTGCGGGACAAACAAATGTAACTACAGTCATGAATTCACAATCCATTCAGATGCAGCCGGTAATGCAGGTAGTCCAGCCCCAACAATACCAACCAGTGCCGACTCAAGCAGGTTACGGGGGTCAGCCTATGCAGACAGGACCATATCAGGGACAGTCATATGCACCAGAACCCCCACCCTCGTATGACATGGCCAGTAAGAACATCTAGTGCTGGATAGACTGAGACCATGCAGTATCTGGAGTCTGGTAAGATCTGCAAACATCTACCTGTTTTACAAAGAATGAAGCCTAGCACATTCTACAAGACCAAATGTTGTTGAACTTTTATTGTTTTTTGGGAAGTTGTGGCCTAGTGGTTCGAGAGTTTGACTCCTAACCCTAGGGTTGTGGGCAGGGCCGTCGCAAGTGGGGTGAAAGGTGGTGCGATTATAGGGGCCTACGGCCGAGGGGGGGTCCCCGGCGATCTCAACCGTCTGGCTGAGGCTAGCCTAAAAAGATGCTCAGGACAGTTGACAGGCCACTGCTGCGTCGTCACGAAAGCTTATCATTTTCATGTGTTTTTAAGCCTGACCACTTTCCAATTTAAACATTGAAAAGAGTTTTAACCATTCAAACACAAGATGCAGCAAGTCGCCCGCTGTGTTTGGTGCGCACGCATCTCACAGTCTCAGAGCCGCGTCTGACAGACAGCGACACTAAACTGAGCTTACCTTTGCAAAGAACTTCCTCCTGCACCTGAACGAACAAATACAACTCACAGTTTAAACAAACAGAAAAGGATGTGAAAAAGCCAATTTCAGCACCACGGTGTTCTGGTGTTCAGGGCTCACGCAGAGAGAGGTGTCTCAAAAACTTTTTTTAACGCAGAATTTGCCTCTTTTTGCTCTTGTACCGACAAAAATATACAGAATATGTTAAAATATACGTCTTGGAATGTATGTTCATAAAAACTGTCGGTTATGTCTTAAGTGAAAGTAAACAGTTATCGGATGTGTATTATATTGGATGCTTCATCGTCTCTTAAAGTGACCTCGCCTAATTTAGCCTATGGCTGCTGTAATGTTAATCCAAGAAAATTAAAGAATTTTTGTCATATTGTATTACCATTTTATAAACAAGAGCAAATAAACTGTGATAATGTGAGAAATGTTGAAGATGTCTGAATAAATTTAGCTTTGACTGTTAATTAAATTTTTACAGTGAAGACAACTTAAACATTGTGCAATTAGCACAAATAAATGAATAGAATGAACATATAAATTAAACAATTTCAAACAGGGCCCACTGGTACAACCTTCACCGGGGCCCCACAAACCCCAGCTACGGCCCTGGTTGTGGGTTCGAATCTCAGGCCGAAAATACCACGACTGAGGTGCCCTTGAGCAAGGCATTGAACCCCCAACTGCTCCCCGGGCACCGCAGCATAAATGGCTGCCCACTGCTCCGGGTGTGTGTGCATAGTGTGTGTGTTCACTGCTGTGTGTGTGTGTGCACTTTGGATGGGTTAAATGCAGAGCAATTCTGAGTATGGGTCACCATACGTGGCTGAATGTCACGTCAATAATAAAATATTTTACGTTAATATACATAAAGAGACAATTCACCCAGTGACTTCCATAGTATTTATATTCCATACCATGTAAGTCAATGGCTACTGTGAACTGTTAACAGAATAAATACAGTCATACAGGTTTGAAACACAAGAGTTAGTAAATGATGACAGAATTTGCATTTTGGTTGAACTATTGCTAAATCTAGCGGACCCATCTTTAAGTGTGTGCACGTCGTCTTTGAGAAGCAAAACAGCAAATGTGACCCTGGACCACAAAACTAATCTTAAGTGTCAATTTTTCAAAATTGAGAATGAAAAAAATAATCTTTCTATTGATGTATGGTTTATTATGATAGGACAATATTAGGCTGAGATACAATTATTTGAAAATCTGTAATATGAGGGTGCAAAAAAATCTAAATACTGAAAAAATAGTTTTTGAAGTTGTCCAAATGAATTCTTACCAATGCATACTACTAATCAAAAATTAAGTTTTGATATATTTACGGTAGCATAAAAGAATAATTGATCATTTTGACCCATACAATATATTTTTTTGGCTAATGCTAAAAATATACCCCATTGACTTAAGACTTAAGGTTTTGTGCTCCAGGATCACAAATAGGAGCCACTTAAAATGTGAGTGGAAGTCAAGAGCAAAAATATGTGGAAGCTCAAAACTACCTAAACTTATTTTTTATTGTCGCAGAACTGTTTGTTCACATGCCAAGAATAAATCATTACGTAGCCATGTGTTAGTTTTTGAGAATATGATTGTGGTGAGAGTGGGTGAGATGGCATGACTGACGCACACAACAAAAAAATTTACTTTACATCACATTAGAAATAAAGGGGGGGGGGGGGATCAATCCTATTTTTAATTACTTAACAACTGATTATCGTTTTCCAGCAGGTCTGTTTTCTACTCCCTTCAGTCAGGCTGCATATGATGAAGATCAGATCATGTACGCTCTACAAGCACAGCTTCAACCAGCGCTTCCCACAGACCACACCTCACTTCAACCACCACACAACCCAGATTACGTGGATTCACCAGAGACCAGTTAAAACCCCAACATACACACACACCCACACACACACCCAAACACACACACACACACACACACAAATGGCCAGTTATCAACTCTGGATTGTGGAGAGTTTCACATTCCCCCGCTTCTTCTACAGACTCTGAAAAGATTGTGTTGAGAATAAAAGTATTGTTGCTTCAATTTAGCTTATACTTGCTTTCAATACTCCAGTCATGACCCACTGTTTGTTTGCATCTCTTCAGATTTGCTCTCAGTGTTTTAACACCTTTTGTTGTATGGCTTTGTTTAATGGTCAATAAATGGCATCTTAAACTACATTGTTTAATGGTCAAAAGTTAATGCATCTTATCTAACTGTGAAAACAATCCTTTGTACAATTTTATCATAGTTTTTGAACATTATTCTACCAAATAAATCAACCAGTCACTGGCCAACTTCAGACTTACGGCGAATAAATAGCAGAAATCTTAAACTGAACTGTTCTCCATGTGAGAAAACAATCTTGCACCATCTTAAGACTGTTTTTATTGTATATTTTGGACATACTCTTAAAGACAAAGGTTCTTAACTGGTCAACTGTATAGAGCAATACTCGGTAACACTTTAGAATAAGGTTCCATTAGTTAATGTTAGTTAATGTATTAATTAACATGAACAAACAATGAATAATACATTTATTACTGTATTTATTCATCTTTGTTAATGTTAGTTAATGAAAATACAGTTATTCATTGTTAGTTCAGTAATTCACAGTGCATTAACTAATGTTAACAAGCACAACTTTTGATTTAAATAATGCATTAGTAAATGTTGAAATTAACATGAACTAAGACTTATAAATGCTGTAGAAGGATTGTTCTTGCTTAGTTCATGTTAACGAAAGTAGTTAACTAACATTAACTAATGGAACCTTATTCTAAAGTGTTACCCAATACTCTAATGGAATTAGTGGGCTAAAGTCTGTCACACCTCCACCTTTCCAATAACACACATTTCATTCATAATATTATTAATACAGAAAAGATTTCTGTTTTTCTGATTTGCGTGAAATGTCTAATAAAAATAGGTGATACAAAATAATTATGTGGTCACTAACGCTGAGTTCAGACCGCAAAATTTTAGCCCCGCTTTTGGCTCGGAGACAGGTTTTGAGAAATTGGCGACAAATGGCCAAAATCACAGGCAAATCGGTGCTCGTTTACGCAAGTGACAATCATGCAGTGAATTGCCGACAATTCGCAGACAGTCATGGGATATTTGGCATGTTAAATATTTGAACCAATGCTTGCCAAGATAGTTATGCGGTTTGAAAAGAACAGTGACCCGACTACTTCGAAAATCGTGCAGTCTGAACTCGAATTCAAGCAAATTGGCTTAGTCTTGACTTCTGGTCATGACAGTGTTTGATGGGAAATCTGTTAATTGTCCAGTTCCAAATAAACACAGAGATGGACAGGAAAAGGTCAAAGCCATCAGGTGCCCAATTTAGAAAAAAAGGAAAAGAAGAAGAGGAGAAATGAGTTAAAGATAAAGATATGCAACTTTTAATTTGCATATTTGCATAACTTAACTTTTAAGTTGCCTTTGGATACTTCACTCATACGGCGTATGAGGAAAAGCTTAATTTCCCTCAATGCTGAAGACTTTTTCAATACTGCAGTGAAACTGCACTGCCATTGGTTCAAACTGGAAAACTTTTTGAACCAATGACGGTGCGTCAAAGTTGCGTGAGCCTGTGGCGATGCAGTGCACCAAAACCTGCCAAAATGGGCATGAGTCTTGCCTCTCTGCGCTCATGGATTGCTTTCTTCAATGAAAGTGGTCCCACCCCTCATGCCCTCCCGTTTTTCCTGCTCCCGCGAGCCAGCTAGGAAGAGACAGTGGGGTAGAGGGGCTCAGTGCCCGGACTTGGGTGAGCCCACGCCTGCTCAGCACCCACGTGCATCACCCTTTCCAATGAGAGAGCTGAGCTGGGATGGACGCCAAGCTTTTCCACGTCCTCTCAATATGAGACAAGTCTGGTTCTGACACACCTGCCTTTCGCAACCTCCGCATCACCACGGATTTGGCCCTGCACGCCACAAAAGCCACAGACCTGGCCATCGAACGATCCATGGCCAACATCATTGTGCTAGAGCGCCACCCCTGGCTCAACTTGATGGAGATCAAGGAGAAAGATGAAGTGGCCTTTCTCAACTTCTGGGGAAGTCGTTGCCTAGTGGTTAGAGAGTTTGACCTAGGGTTGTGGGTTCGAATCATGGGCCGGCAATACCACGACTTATGTGCCCTTGAGCAAGGCACTGAACCCCCAACTGCTCCCCGGGCGCCGCAGCATAAATGGCTGCCCACTGCTGTGGTGCGTGTTCACAGTGTGTGTGTGTGTGTGCGCACTTTGGATGGGTTAAATGCAGAGCATGAATTCTGAGTATGGGTCACCATACTTGGCTGAATGTCACGTCACTTTCACTTTCAATGCCCCAGTCTCTCCAACCGGTCTCTTCGGACCTACTGTAGATGGGTTCAATGAGCATTTCACTGCAGCACAGAAGTCATCCCAGGCCATGTGACACTTCCTTCCCAAACACTCCAGATCAGCCTCTGCCTCGAGTCGCCCAGGACTGCGCTGACTCGGCATCAGAGCAAGCCTGCCCCTTCTACCTCCCAGGCAGCACCCCCTAAGGAGCAGCATCGGCGAGCTCGCCCCGCTAAGCACGCTACCTTCCAAAGATGTCAAGGTCCCGGCCAAGGATTGTGCTGGACTCGACCCCTCCAAAATCTTCCTGATCCTTTGGGAAAAAAAGAGGAAGGAGCAAAGTCCCACCGCCACTCACTGCAGTTCACCCGGAGACCCCCTCGTTTCCACGGGTTGATTCCCACTTTGGTAGAACCGGACGGCGCTCAGGTCCTCCGCGCCAACGTGATGACTCTGCTAGGGAAGGGAACCATAGAAATAGTTCCCCCCTCAGAAAGCGGATTGGGGTTCTACAGCCATTATTTCCTCGTCCTCAAGAAAGATGGCGGTCTCAGACCCATCTTGGACCTCAGATTCTTGAACCTCTTCC
This sequence comes from Carassius gibelio, assembly GCF_023724105.1. Lineage (NCBI taxonomy): Eukaryota > Metazoa > Chordata > Actinopteri > Cypriniformes > Cyprinidae > Carassius > Carassius gibelio. The sequence goes on along the minus strand of NC_068392.1, from coordinate 5,777,082 downwards.
TCATGAGATGGACATTCAGTATGTAAACATTAAAACAGATCCTTACACAGATTTGCCCTGAGGACTGGTTCTTCTCACTGGATCTGAAAGATGCTTACTTTCACATCCAGATAGCCCCCATCACAGACAATTCTTGATATTTGTGTTTGAGGGCATAGCTTACCAATATACAGTCCTTCCCTTCGGGCTGTCTCTAGCTCCTCGCACTTCCATGAAGTGCATGACACAGTGCTTTCCTCTCTGAGGCAGATGGGAATCTGTGTTCTTAATTATCTCGATGACTGGCTCATTCTGGCCCAGTCGCGGACCAAGCTAGACCATCACAGATCCGTGCTCCTCAGCCACTTAGAGTGCCTAGGACTCAGGGTCAATTTTGCCAAGAGCTTACTGCTCCCCAGTCAACGTATCATGTTCCTGGGGGCAGTCTTCGACTCAGTCCGTATGAGGGCTGTAGTCTCACCAGAGCGTGCCCTGGTAATTCAGCAGGTCGCAGCTTCCGCCAGAAACAAAGCCTGTTTCCCTCTGAAGTTCTTCCAGAGGATGCTAGTGCTGATGCATTCCACATCCCCAGAAACTCCGGGTCCCACCTCACACTTGGCGGCACTGCTGCTTTCGCATCAAGGTCAATCAGGCCTTTTTGGCAGACTTGATACCTTGGATGAACCCTGTTTGGTTCAGTTGTGGAATACCACTACAGGAGGTTTCCAGAAGGACTGTGCTCTCTCCATGTTTTTTGTTTTAGGGCACTTTGTGCGAGGGCAGACCAGCCTTCAGCTCGTGGTCACACGAGGAGAGCCATCTCCACATCAACTGCCTCGAGATGTTGGCAGTGGAATGAGCCCTTCACTCCTTTCAGGCATTCCAAGGGGCGCCACGTCCTAGTCCAATTGGATAGCATGACAGTGGTGTCCTACATAAATCAACCTTTCGTCCAACTACCTCTGTGCACTTGCAAAGCACCTCTTGGAATGGGCATTACCCAGGCTGTGATAGCTCAATGCAACACATGTACCTGGCAGAACAAATCTGGGAGCAGACATGCTATCCTGGAGCAATGTCCCCCCAGACAGTTCCCAGAATATGGGAGATTTTCGGGTTGGCAGAGGTCGACCTCTTCACCTCAGAAGGCAACTCTCATTGCCCAACCTATTTTTCAAAGGACTCAGATGCCCTGGCCCACAACTTACACTTTTACCCCAATTGCTCTGATCCCTCAGGTCATCAGACGAGTCAGGGAAGACAAGGACAGAGTCCTCCTGGTGACCCCACTCTGGAGGAGCCAAGTTTGTTCCTCAGAGCTATTCAGGCTCTCCACAAAAGCCCTGTGTTTGTTAGCCTTTTTGCTATGCTTATACAACAATAATTCGGTTTTAACTAAATAAAACACATGATCTAATTTCACCATAATATTGTGCTTTGCAACAAAACTGTAACAAGTTCAGTTATTATTAATTTCCATCAGTTGGGTTAACATTAGACCCTGTAATAAGCCAATGGAATTGGAATTGGAATCCAAATCTGTGTAATTATAATTTAAATCTACTTCTCAAATTATATTTCATAAAAAAACATCTCAGACATTACCTCAAAATGTTATTGGGGTTTCAAAAAAAAAAAAAAAAAAAACTTTGTTACAGAACAGCGCATTGATTTCATACACGTCCATTGAAGAGGTCATCAGGACCTCTCAGAAGGGTTAGGGTTAGGGTCTTGAAATTTGTTGTATTTCTACTGTTGGTGATGACGGGTTTCCATCCAAAGTTGTGAATATAACTTATGTGCAAAATTGGAATATCGCACAAAACATTTTCGAACAAGCAACGTTTCCATCCGAAGAGTAAAAAAGAACAAAATCGTCACTTCCTGATAAACTGGCACTATACATCACTAAGAAAAATAGGAGAAGCTACTGAATATAGTTATTAATTATCTGCATAATTGCATTTATATATTCAGGATTTATACATATTTTCAGATTAATTTCCTTTTATTCAGACTTATGACTTTATATTCAGATTCATTTTTTATGTTCACAATTTACATTTATTTATTCAGATTTCTATATATTCAGACTTATTAATATATATTAATATTTACTGCTATATATTCATAATTTATATTTATATGTTCAGATGTACGTCTATATGTTCGAATTTATAAATTTATATTCAAATATACATTCAGACTTGTAACTATATATTAGTTTACATTTATATATTAGACATAATATATTCAGGCTTATAATTATATTATTACCAAATATTATATTATTTTGGGGAGTACTAGAACATTCTTGCATTTACTATGTACAGATATGTATTATGTTTTATACATAGGTATTTTTATTTAATTATATCACAATAACATGAATTTAATTTATTTATAAGGCGGTATATGTATGAAAACTGAAACACTCATTGTCTGCCAGCAGGAACAGCTCCACACACAACAGCTTCAAAAAAACAAAAAAAAAACAGACATTACATACAAGATTAAAATGACATCAATTTTTCTGAAGTCCCGAAGTCGGTGTCTTTCAGAAATAAAGTGATGTAAAAACACCTGCACTCAATTTATGGTAAATTTAAATTGTGCACACACACACACACACTGTGAACAGACACTTGGAGCAGCTGGGGGTTCGGTGACTTGCTCAAGGGAAGGGAATGATAAGGCTAATTATATATGCATACCACTTTCTGAAACAACCTTACACAGTTTTGATAACGTTAATAATGTACACAATGTTAACGTAGCATGCCTATGATGATGTAATGCCGACTGCACACATACACATGCTTAGTCTTGGGATTCCACAACTTCCCTTGATCATCCTCACAACTTATTCAACTTATTGCTTGTAGCCATTTTGTTCTCCTTTCCGGTTCTGTATGTTTCTTAGGATGTAAAACTTCAATTCATAATTTGTTAGTTTATTGGAGGTACAGATAACGACACAGCAGCTCTTCGGATTGTTTGTCCAATGTATTTCAATCGTCGCCAAGGCAATGTTTTCCCCCACGGGCTAAATTCAGATCACGTGACGGGGTGTTCCCGGGGCGTTCCCAGACCAACCGTCTGTATGAATGGTTCTTTAGACTAGGACTGTTCGATTCCGATTCCTGATTCTTTTTTCTGGAATCGAAAGAATCGATTCCAAGAATCGAATTATACGTATTGCGAAACACACGTATACATACACGTATGTATGTGGGTAGATACATAGGGATATACATATATTTAATCCAGTATCATAAAACTATAGCATAAATTCCTGTTAAATTCTAAAAGCGTTTTGTTAAGGAACAGACTCATGCACACGATTCTAGATTTCGTTGGGTCAGTCGCTGATTGCCTACACAATGCTGAAGTAATCATCCTACCCTAAACCATACTCTGTTTCACGACTGGATCCATTTATTTAGTTTGAACTTTATTTCTTGTTGACAAATGAAATCGGCTACATGGGCGCGGTTTGTGTAAAAAAAAAAATCATAAACAAGAGTCGATTTGGAATCGCCTTGGAATCGATTCTTCTTTCCCAGCCCAAATTTAGACGCCCAGTGTGAACACCAAGAGAAGTTAGTTGAAGAGGAAGAGCAGCGCGATGGCGTCCGCCTCAGCGGTTCTTCTGCTCCTGTCTGCGGGTTTATTCACGGTAACAGACGGTAAGTTTATTACAAAATCAAAGAAACATTTTAAATATGCGTTTGGGCGGTTTACCGATGGCGCCAAGTACAAAAATCATTTATACAGCACTTCATTTATCGGGACTTTTTAAACTATGTTCACGTTTTAAGGTCCCTGTTGTTCTTTTAGGTTTAGGAGAGGACTGTAAGAGCTACTTCACCAGGGATAACGTGTACAGGTCTTCGCTTACCTGCAGGTTTTTGGAGCACTGCTGTGGAAACTGCGATCACAGATACTGCTGCTCCTCTACATATTCGAGGTTATCCGATGATATGCAAGATATGTGCACTATGTAAGGATTTTCTTTCTTAATACAATTGTCCATGAGACCCAAAAGTTACTTTTTATACACCCTCACGTAATTCCAAACCAAAATGGTTTATAAGAAATTACATGTGTGTGTGTGTGTGTGTATACATAGTGCGAACTACGGGGGAGCTAGGGGGAGCTCGGGGGAGCTCGGCTCCCCTTAATGACACATGGGCTCCCCCAAAAACGAGAAATTTGAAATTTTGGGGGGTCTCAAAAAATATTGACAGTGTGAATATTTAGAAGTGCAATTTCAGTTGTGTAATGTGATCATGATGCAGTACTAAGTGTAAAATAGCAAAAATATTATTCATTCATGCATGACGGCGAATAAAACCTAATTTACTTCAATAAAGATTACTATACATGCTATTCTTGTAATGAGCATCAAGGTGGTGGGACGCTGGGCTGCAAATTCCACTTATGATAGTACGCACTAGATTCGTAGAAAAAAAATAAACGCTGGAGGCCATTTATCACGCGCAAAGTCCTTAATTCATTTTGCAGTTATAGCATCATAGCAAGGGCAAAAAGAAAACAAGGCAGTTTAATTAATTTTGGTTTTATTAAGAAATTGTGTAGTGAGTGGAGAGACTGGAAGAGCCAATATACATGGCTGTTTGTTAAGGATTAAAAAAGCTTGGGGTGCATCGGAAATAAGCAGCGCTGCTCAGTTTGACCTATCAATTTGTGTTGGTAAAGTATAAGGGGCTGTTCACAATCGCGCCTAAAACCGCTTTCTCCTTCTTTCCAAAGTGCTCGGGCAGTTGAATAACTTTACATCTGAGGCGTTTAAAGACTCCGTTTGTCCATTATTTATTTCTAAAAATACACGACAATGTATAAAGGGCTCCATTACCTTCTATGTTACATTATGGCCCCGTAGAAACAGTTTTTGTAAAAAATAGGCTCGCGATTGCGTCATAACCACTCGACTCTCTGTCGCATTACCGTACAGACAGGAGGAGAAACTCGCAGGCAATTAACTTAATATGGCGTACTGGCGTTACATTTTAAAATACTATACAAAATAATTAATCAGAATACTTACTCCTGCTCACTCACGACAAAGAACTCCCCGCTCAAGCTCGCCGTCTCTGCAAGATTAACGATGGCAGTTTGCACGCACAGCTACTAGAAGATTTACATCTGGCAGACAGGTTGCTGACGTCGTCAAGCTTCGTTTGAGTCTGCGCGTCAGAAACGGAAGTGCTAAAAAACACTAAAAATTGGCTTCAATTGTCTCAGTTGAGTTCCAATGGGGTCGCTGTGTCCATTTCTTTTACGGTCTATGTTTGCAGCACTAAAAATCGCTAGCAGTAGCTCTAAATGTATTTCAAAATGGCAATCCATATATAGCTATGGTCAGCTGTTCCTTCATCTTGTCTGAGCTTTCAAAGTTGTTACGGGAAAGGATGAAGCTGATTGGTTGGTTCTTGTCACATGACCCGCGGTGCGCTTGCGGCTCTGAAAAGTTGAGATGTTTTTAACTCGATGCAGTGCGGAAGCACCTGGAAAAAAAACAGCCATATAGAGACATCTTTATGTATATATCTCTCTTTATGGCTCTGGAAAAAAACGATCGCTTCCATTATGAGCGCGTGCCTACATTGGAAATAACAAACTAGAGTGCGAAAAATACGTGATATGTGAATGGCCACTAATAGTGCATATACAGTTGCAGCTGTTCTGTATCTTTTTAAGTCATTGTAAGTCCTTTTTTGAAGCACTCGTGTCGATTATGTATAATAGTGCATAAACTTGTAGCTGCTGTAAGTCCTTATTTGAGGCACACGCAGCGTATCCAGTCTGATTAATATTAAAAGTTATCCTGTCAGGATAACCTACATACCTACATACCCTTACACATCTATCTTACACACCTCTGTAAAAGCTAATATGCCATATGCATATTAATTTGCGTATTATGCGGAACACAGGCTCTCAACAACAATGACAGCTGATCAACGATTTCAACAGTAGGCTAGATGGGGGTTGGGTTAAATTCAGAGAAGATATCCCTACATGGATCAGTAGGAGTAATCCACCAATACACGATTCACTATGAACATTCACGTCACTCTAAAATGACAACGCGTTCAACAGCAGCAGAACTGTACAAATGCTGGACATCCACACACCACGCCACAGTATCACCACTTACACCTCCATAACAATGTGCATGAATCAATACTCATCAAATAATAAAGCACTCACCTGTCACTTGTAAATAAAGTCAATGCGTCTGTCATTCAATGTCCCTTTACTCGTATTAAAAAAATAAACATGGCCAAATAAGTTGTTGTGCTAGCTGTTAGCCACTCATTGATATATTCTTTAAAATGGCGCACAAAACTATTGTCAGTGAATTCAGTTGAAGTAGTTTATCCTTCAGTTATTTCTCTTTTGTTTGCAAAAGAGCGCCTTAAAAAAGGCAGATCGCAGCAAGATCTGGTGTAGAGGCGCTGGTGACAGTGGCTTGGAAATTTCCAACTAAACGATGGACGCAGTGTTACCAAATTGGGCTAGGTGATGAGTGGGGCTAGGCCGTAGGGCTGTCAACGAATATTCTAAATTCGAATATGTATTCGAATAGTTTTAAAAAAACTAATTTCGAAGGTGAAAATGAATATTCGAATAACAAAAAAATGTGGAAAAAAAGGCCCGCAGTAGTAGAGGCGTGGCTGTCTCCTTTGCGAGTGGGCGCGCTAGCGCGCCTGAGGGTTCAGGGACAGGTCACAGCCTCACAGGAGTCGCACTGTCTGTCACAGCATCACTGCTGAAAGATGACGCGTCTTCATGGAAGATTCCTACAAGTGCAGAGCCCAACTCGACCGCAGCAGAGAAAATGAGGTCAAATTGTTGACCCGCGAGATAAAGTTGTATGCAAGCTATTTAAGATACAGTTAGCATGCCATTCGACCACTAGCAACATGAGGTCACATCTCAAAAACGTGCACCCAAATGAGCATGGCATAATGTGTGGAACTCCAGCTAAACCGTTACGTCTTGACACTTAACGCTACTTTGCATCGCCCGCCGCAAGCTCTTTGTCTGCAACACGACAAGAGGCCATAACGGATAAAATAATTTAGTTCATTTGTAAGGACATGAGACTGATCAGTATCGTGGATTAGGCAGGCTTCGGGGAGTTCTGTCAAGCAATGGATACGAGGTTTATTTATTTATCGTTTCATGTCAAAGAAAAGTTCCATGTTTACCACAGCACAGCTCGCTCGGAGCATTCAATGCCAGTTCTATATGCTGTAAAACTTCAATCACCGAATGAAGCCTGCTATATTTGGGACAACAGTCGCGACCTTAAATTACTTGCACAAAAATTAGTTTGTTCATTTAAACCATTATGCGCAGATAACATGAGGGTGAGAGAGCGTGAGGTCTGCAGTCTTGGCCATTAGTTGATTTCCTTGTTTTTGTGTAGGTAATACGTTGTCATACGTTTAAACTTAAATAGACTACCTACACAAGTAGTTATGTCTCTTTGTATTATTTTGTCCTTTTATTGACGTAATGTGCTTCATTGACAACATGCGTAACTAGATGTTTGAATAGTTCGAATATTCGTGTGTTTTTAGAGGGAATACTCGAACGTAATTTTTGAGCAATTTTGACAGCCATACTAGGCATAGAGCCGTGGAAATGGAGCGAGGCCGGTGGAGTGATTAGAAATGAGCGACACCTGTGACACTCACCGGTCTGGAGTCCCACGGAGGAGATCAGGAGGATATAAAATAGGAGCGACGACAGTGAAGGATGAGAGAGGACCAGGCCTGGGCTTTATTTTGTGTTTGGTTTTTGTTTGTGCGCGGCCGTCATCTGTGACGGGGCTGTCACACTGTTGTGTGTTTATTTTGTTATTAAAGTTTTTATTTGAATGTCCGCCGGTTCCCGCCTTTTTCTTCCTGTGATGATGAAGTTTGTATACTGTTACTAAAGCTCATTACAAATCTGATTCGATGACTTTGAACAAAAGGGAAGCATTATCTGTAGTACTGGCCCGGTTATTACAGTCTATATGTGCTGGCCACATTCCTTTTTTTTTTATGTAGGATATTCCAGTTCAACCTCAAAGAAACTAATCATAGGTCATTTTGTGGACATTACACAATAAAATGATACCTAAATAATAATTTTTTTTAAAAACCTATTAGTTTTTATAGGATAAGCAGAGAAGGCCCTGCTGGCACTGACAGCACACCACTGCCTGACATGCTTCATAGGTGAGTAAAACACAAATTAGTTTTCATTTTTGGGTGAATTAATCCTTTAATATCGGTTTTTGAGCTTAGTCTAATCGTTGATGTAAATCTCAAACCATATCTTCAAATTTACTTGCATTTCCAGCATTGCATCTGGTTCTGTCCTTCCATTTTCTTGCATTACCCAACGTTTCCTTCTGAGGTTGTAATTTTTTCACTGAAATGTTAATGTAGTTTGCAAAAAGCACCCTACTCCCTGTAGGTGCAAGTTACGCTTTTAACAGCGACTTTGTCACTTACAGAACAAACACTTTAAAAAGCAGTTTTGTTTTGGTCAATTTAAAGCTTAGGCAGAGGAGAGAAGTAGTATGATGCAACCTTTACATTTTTGAGTGCGTTAACCAAGGCAAGACGGGGCTTGATCAAAGTAGTTAAACAAATTTTTTTCGTTTTTTTTGTGGCAATGTTTGCAATAGTGACCCTGATTTGAAACCTGATTTGATAACGGTTTATAATGATATTATGTTTTTAATAATCTAATCTAAGCACAAAGCAAACTAACCAGTGTGTTTTATTGAAACCATAGTGGTTTCATTAAATTAATCGAAAAATAAAATGTTAATTAATAACATTTTCATATAAATAAGATTTATAGATTCAATTATAGATCAAATATACTTTTTACACAAAAGATGCTTTTTCTAATGCTTGTAACTTAATGTTTTTATCTGTCCAGCAGCAAAACCAGTATTGGCGTTACTTTATCAATAGTAGGGGCTGTGGTCTTCGTCATCTTTTTCTTCATCTGCTGTTGCTGCTGCCCCGGCTGCTGTATCTATCAAACGTGTGTAAAACCCAGACGTAAGTGTTTAAGTGGTAATGAAATACTTTAACAAAAACTGAAAATGTAATTGTCCTCAGGCCATTCAAGATGTAGATAAGTTTGTTTCTTGATCCAAAAAGATTTGGAGAAATATTATCACTGCCGAATCCTCTGCAGTGAATGGGTGTTGTCAAAAGGAGTCCAAACAGCTGATAAAAACATCACAATGATCCACAAGTACAGGTGCATCTCAGTAAATTAGAATGTTGTGGAAAAGTTCATTTATTTCAGTTATTCAACTCAAATTATGAAACTTGTGTAAATAAAGTTCAATGCACACAGACTGAAGTACTTTAAGTTTTTGGTTATTTTAATTGTGGCATTTACCCACATTTAACAAAAACCCACAATTTCAACCTCGACCAATTAGAATAGGGTGAAATGTGAATCAGCTAATCAACTCAAAACACCTGCAAAGGTTTCCTGAGGCTTCAAAATGGTCTCTCAATTTGATTCACTAGGCTACACAATCTTGGGGAAGACTGCTGATCTGACAGTTGTCCAGAAGACAATCACTGACACCCTTCACAAGGAGGGTAAGCCATAAACATTCATTGCCAAAGAAGCTGGCTGTTCACAGAGTGCTGTATCCAAGCATGTTAGCAGAAAGTTGAATGGAAGGAAAAATTGTGGAAGAAAAAGATGCACAACCAACCGAGAGAACCGCAGCCTAATGAGGATTGTGAAGCAAAGTCGATTCAAGAATTTAAGTGAACTTCACAAGTAGTGCATTGAGGCTGGGGTCAAGGCATCAAGAGCCGCCACACACAGACGTGTCGAGGAATTTGATGAACCACAGACAACATCAGAGATGTCTCACCTGGACTAAGGAGAAGAAGAACTGGTCTGTTGCCCATTAGTCCAAAGTCCAAGGTAAAATGACCATGATGTTGGTGTGCTTGACTGGCCAGCAAACTCACCAGACCTGAACCCCAGAGAGAATCTATGGGCTATTGTCAAGAGGAAAATGAGAAACAAGAGACCAAATAATGCAGAGGAGCTGAAGGCCACTGTCAAAGAAACCTGGGGTTCATACCACCTCAGCAGTGACACAAACTGATCACCTCCATGCCATGCTGAATTGAGGCAGAAATTAAAGCAAAAGGAGCCGCTACGAAGTATTGAGTACATGTACAGTAAATGAACACACTTTCCAGAAGGCCAACAATTCACTTAAAAAGTTTTTTTTTCTTATTGGCCTAACTTGTTGAGATAGTCAACTGGTGGGTTTTTGTTAAATGTGAGCCAAAATCGTCACAATTAAAAGAACCAAAGACTAAAACTACTTCAGTCTGTTTGCACTGAATTTATTTAGTAGCCTACATGAATTTCACAATTTGAATTGAATTACAGAAAGAAGTTAACTTTTCCATGTCATTCTAATGTATTAAGATGCACCTGTAGTTTACATGACTCCAGTCCATTAACTAGTGAGGCTAAAAGTGTTAATAAGAAACAAATCAATCAATAAGATGCTTTATAACCTTAAATTGTCACTTTTGGCCAAAATGCAAGTCCTCTATCCATAATATTTCTATCTCCAGTAAAAAAAAAAAAGCATTATAATGAATGCATAATGCATTATAAAATAGTACAAAGCACATGTCAAACATTCATCTGATCTGATATCTGATCTTATGGCTGTTTGAGAGAATTTCTTTTTTACCATTATTATTATTATCATAAAACTACTACTTATAAGTGGTCTTTGATCGCTTTAAGTAAAGTAGTTTCAGAAAAATGGCAAGATATGAGACTTTATACATTATAATCCATCATAAATGTGGATGCAACATGTTTCATTGTGTTATAAATCATCATACTCTTAAAAGCTAGAACCACAACTAAGTTAATATTATAGTATATTAAAACTGTTCTTATTAATATTCATGAGATGAACATGAGCTTTTTATAATGCATTATGTATTCATTATAATTCCTTAAGAATACACTTATAATGAAAGTGTACCGAAATAAACCTCTTGTCTGAATCGCGAGAGAAATATCCACAGACCAATCATTCTAGTTCTAAACCAATATGTTGGTGGAGTTTGATGTGAGACTTTGGACTTTTTTTTTTACAGGAGAAAGTGCTGTTATGGTTAATTTTGTCCAGAAGCGATGGTTTAAAGTAAAGAATGTCTTTGATAGATTTTTTTTTTCTTGGAAACGTGTGGCTTGTGTCTTCACAAAACATTAATTGATGGACTGGAGTGCTGTGGACTGCTTTTGGATTATTGTGATGTTTTAGGATTTAAAAAAACAAAAAAATCGAAGCTTACGTGACATGACATTCAGCCAAGTATGGTGACACATTCTCAGGATTCATGCTCTGCATTTAACCCATCCGAAGTGCACACACACAGAGCAGTGAACACACACACACACACACACACACACAGTGAACACACACCCGGAGCAGTGGGCAGCCATTTATGTTGCGGCGCCCGGGGAGCAGTTGGGGGTTCAATGCCTTGCTCAAGGGCACCTAAGTCATGTTATTGAAAGTGGAGAGAGAACTGTTCATGCACTACCCCCACCCACAATTCCTGCCGGCCCGGGACTCGAACTCACAACCCTTCGACTGAGAGTCCGACTCTCTGGGTTAATGGGGTTTATAGATGATTCAGGATACTAATTATTGAATTATTAATTGACTTCTGTCTTTTTTTTTAACAGCTGTGGATGAAACACATGTAACTACAGTCATGAATACACAATCCATTCAGCCGCAGCCGGTAATGCAGGGAGGCCAGTACCCACAATACCAACCAGTGCCGACTCAAGCAGGTTACAGGGGTCAGCCTATGCAGACAGCACCATATCAGGGACAGTCATATGCACCAGAACCCCCACCCTCGTATGACATGGCCAGTAAGAACACCTAGTGCTGGATAGACTGAGACCATGTAGTAGTCTTTTCTGTGAAAGTAACTAGTGTCTTTTACTGTTTCCAGCGAGTCCTGGATATCCCACTATTCAGGGTGCATATAATGGAGGCCAGGCCATGTACCCCATGAAGTCACCTGACCAGCCGGGTGCTGCTCCTATCCTTTCAGAGACATTGAATCAGCCGGCTTACAACCCCGACTACATGCAGCCACCAAAAACCGGTTACTAAACTGCAACCATCTGTCAAATCAGTCACTGCTGGATTGTGGTGTTTGACACAGTTTCGCAAGGCAGTAAAAATGTGCATTATACAAGACTATGTGCTATGGTCAGGGTTATTAGTTTTTTAATTTTAGTTATTTAGTTTTATTTCAATTTCTTTCATTTTATTAAAAAATAAATAAATGATTACTATAGAAAGTTTTACATGAAAATGTACAAGCAATGAGTGAAAATAGTTGCAGTTTAAGATTTATATTAGTGTTTTCTGCCTTCGGTATTAATAATTCTGGTATACACTGATATACAATATAAAATTAAATATACTAAAAATGTAAAATATAACTTGCCATCTTTATTTTATTTTCATTATTTTTGTTAGTTAATTTTCTTTAGTTACAGCTCATGTAATTCTGTTGAGTTTGCATAAAGGTTTTTTTTCTGAATTTCAAATGGCAGGAAGTGTGATTATATATAAAGGAAGTGTCAACTATTTTTTTTCCTTTTGAGGGTATAAATGCAACCGCGTTTTGAATAACAATGAGTGTCACACAAAACTTTCACAATTATGTCATGAGTCCCACTGACATTCTGTACCAACAAGTTTAAACCCACACACTCGTTTTCAAGCACAGAATGGCTGTTAAGTTAGGAAAAACATTACTTTTTTAACCTTTATTAAAGCATTAAGAAACCCCCGTCCCAACATTTGCAGTGCCTTTTCAGATTGTATTTTACTGTTTCAGGTGATATTGCTTTTTTGAGATGCAGTCAATTTGTTTAAATGGCTATACATTTGTGAATATGTTAAATTGGTGTTTTATATGTTTTATATGTGTGAAATTTCGGGGGCGGGACTTGGGCGCTAAACATCCTGATTGGTTGAGTTCACGCAGCATTGGCTGGGTTCAACGACCATTTATTGGGATCATTTTCAAAATATTACTGTTATTGTGTCATGAAATATAATTTTAAAAGTATGTAAGGTGAGAATGTAGTTGTTTAAAACTCAAATCTGTGGTTTATTTATAAAGACGGCGCCTATTTAAAAATGTGTTTCGCCGATCTCTGAGACGTGAGCTCCACGTGATCAGCGAGAGCTCAGTCCTCATGTATCCGCCGAGAGCAGCCTCACCTCGGCTAGATCTTCTGATGTGTGCCGCTGGCTCTGATGTCTCTTTTTAATGGTTAAACATAAAATATAATTCATTTTGGGTAAATCTAACAGGTTAGCTTTGGTCTGTATTCAATTTATCTATATGTTAAAATGAAAATAAAAAGTCAAATTTATATCATTTAGTTTCATTGTAATGACTATATATATATACACATTTCCCTGAACTAAGTACATTTCTGCAGCTGTTATTATGTTTAAATGGTAACTAAACCCTAAACCAACTTTTTTTTAGTTAATGATCTGTAAGAATGGGGCTTTATTAGTGCGGTTCATTGATTCAAGTAACTTTTTTGACATTTGAGTATGAAGTGTTTTAATTCTACAATATCTGGTGTAAAAACGTCTTGAGTGCTGCCCTCTTCAGGTTGAACTGTGGCTACTGCAGTTGATTTTTCCTATTGGATGTTGCGGTGACAACAAGTGATGTAAGCAGTTTCCAGCTCACCACGCCCCTTGGTACGAGCTACCACGCCCCTTGGTAGTATAAAACCATCTTGTTCCGTCAAAATCACTGTAGTGAGTCAGGACAGGAGTTGGAATTGCGAGTATTGAAAGCGACCAGGATAGACTATTATAGCATCTTTTTAGCATAGCATTTATATACTTATTTAGATTTTGTGTAGCTTATATAGTTAATTAGCATAGTTGTTAGTGTAATGTTAATATTGTTAGAAGCATAGTTAGTTGCATAGTATTGCATCAGTTAGGATAGCTTCAAGTTGGCTTAGATTTATCTGTATTTAGTACAATGGTCAGGATGGTACGTATGTGTAGTGTTGCTGGTTGCAACAGCACTGCTGGACTGCATAGTTTTCCAGCAGACTTTAAAATTAGGCACCAGTGGTTGCATGCACTTGGCCTGGAAGACCGCGAGTTCCCGCCTAGAGCTGGAGTGTGCAAACTGCATTTTAACGCGGGATTGCTTCTCCAACGCAATGGAGGTGGTAATGGACTTCTCCACACAGCTTGCGCTGAAAAGTGCAGGAGTTAAGACCGCAGTTTGAGCCAGTGGCTCGAATTGATATGGCTCATGCCACAGATACCTCAACATCCTCCACTTCAGGTGAAGGTGGGGGAGAAAAGTCCTCTACTTCAAATGAACGCTCGGTTGCAAAGCTACTTGCGTCACTACAGTCACTCTCCATTTTAGCGACTCTGACAGCAGCTGTCAATCAATCCGTTTACTGCGTGTCTCAGGTTCACACCCCACCCGCTCAGCCCCGCCCTCGGTTTAACCCATCTATCTCCGCTGTGCTCTGCCCACTTTTCAGCATTTTTGAAATGTTGCCAGTGGGTGGAGTCAGGCTCTGACCAGGGGTTTAGTTACCCTTTAAATGAAAACGAAAGGAGGCAGAGGTGTTTGATATCCCATTTTTCACAAAAAGATGAATCTTTAGATCTTTCTTGAAAATGAGTAAAGACTAATTGAAAAAAAAAATTAGCTGTACGAATTGAGATTGGGAGGGATTTTGAACTTCTTTGGGATGGCACCACAAGGCATTGTTCACTTGCAGAGTGCAAACTTCTGGAGGGCACATAAGATTTAACCAGTGAGTTATCTTGTAGGCAAGCACCAGTACCTTGAATTTGATGCGAGTGGCTACTGGTAGCCAGTGTAACATGATGAGGAGAGGATTAACGTGAGCTTTTTTTGGCTCATTGAAGACAACCCTCGCTGCTGCATTCTGGATCAATTGCAGAGGCTTGACAGTACATGCAGGAAGGCCCGCCAGTAGAGCATTACAATAGTAAGTGAAGGTATGACTGAAGAAGAGATCGCTTGAGGGAGGTGAGTGGGGATCGGATCAAGTGGACAAGTAGTAGGATGATTGGACAGGAGAAGTTTGGAAACGTCCATCTCTGACAGTAGGGGAGGAGGAGGAGAAAGAGAGCATCGGTCATTGTGAAGTTGTCCTCAGTCTGAGGTGTGGAGAATTGGTCACTGATAGATCTTGTCTTATTTGTGAAGTAAACTGCAAAGTCATCCGCTTTAAGAGTCGATGGAGGAGGTGGTGGCGGTGGATTAAGAAGAGAAGAGAAAGTCTTGAAGAGTGTCCGAGCGTCACGACAGCTGTTAATTTTGTTGTGGTAGTAGGATGTTTTAGCAGTGAAGACATTTTCAGAGTTTCTTGATTTCTGCCATTTCCTCTCTGCAGCCCTGAGTTTATAGCGATGTTCACGGAGAACCTCGGACAGCCAGGGGCAGATGTGGTGGTGCATGCTGGCCGAGACGTCAGTGGGCAAAAGTTGTCCAAGCAAGATGTTAAAGTGGAGCAAAGAGTGTCCGTATCGCTGTTCGTGTCCAGAGCAGAAAACTGAGAGAATGGTGGAAGAGAGGATGAAACCACAGCAGATAGGCGAGATGGAGAGAGTGAGCGTAGGTTCCGTCGAAAGGTGACCTGCGTTGGAGTGTGTGCCACTTCAGGAGTAAGTGCTAGGTTAGCAGTAATGAGGAAGTCGTCTGAGGTGTGCAGTGGAGCAACTGAAGAGTTGTCCACAGAGCAAAAGCGTGTGTAGATGAGGTCCAGTTGGTTGCCTGATTTGTGAGTCGCTGTAGTAGACATTAGCTTGAGATCAAATGAGGCGAGCAGAGTGTTGAAGTCAGCAGCCTGGGGTTTATCAAGGTGGATGTTGAAGTCTCCTAGCAGTACCAGAGGAGTACCATCTTCAGGAAAGTTTGATAGCAGCACATCCAACCCCTCTAAGAAGTTTCCCAATTAACCTGGGGGACGATAAATGACCACAAAGTGGATTTTGACAGGGTGGGTTACAGTAATGGCATGTGATTCAAATGAACCATTACCTGTAGGTGATTCCTGAAGATCAAATTTCCATTCTTTTGATATAAGGAGACCCGTACCTCCATCCCTCCCAGTGATACAAGGAGTTAGGGAACAAGTGAAATTAGTGGAGAGGGCTGGAGGGGTGGCAGTATCTTCAGGTTTGATCCAAGTCTCAGTCAGTGCCATGAGGTTGAGACCGGAATGAGTAGCAATAGAAGAAATGAAGTCTGCTTTGTTAACTGCAGACTGGCAGTTCCAGAGACCAACTGGAATAGAGAGCGTAGTAGTAGAGGTCAGAGGGACAGGCCGTAGGTTTGTCAGACAGGCCGTCCTGCAATGTACATAGCGTGCTCTTCGAGTGTTAGTAGTAATAGTAGAGATCTGAATCACACAGTGACTACAAGTGTAAGAAATATTTGAGAACAAGCTATACAAAAAGTAAAGAAAGGGGGGAAAAGCAATACTCAAATGCCCTGTCGGTGTCCTTGCTCGGTGGAGTCGCGCAGGTAGAGTCGATTGTCTTCACACGAGGGCTGCCCCAACCGCTGCCGCGGTGAAACCTACCGCTTTTGTGTTTGCCTGATTACCTGTGATTGAAGTCAGCTGGCCATGCCTCACTATTTAGCAGATCGAAACTGGGCATTCCCGCGATAGGCAAATGCTAACGAAGCACCACGTTCAGCACGTATTTACCAGGGTAAGACACACACAATCCTACGAATGCACAAAGTCCGCACTACCAAGGATGCACGTCCAAAATCAGCGTACTTTGTATTGAGAAACGTGTGCAGACCTACGTCACCAGTCTATTTGTCTAATCTTCCTGGTACTTTACACCATGGTGGAAACGCAGAAAGCAACAGTTCTGGGGGGAAAAAAGTTCCTGGGAAAAAAAGTTCCTGGGAAAAAAAGTTCCTGGTTCCGGGTAATTTCGATGGAAACGTGGCATAACAGGTCCTGCATGCTCACTCTCCTGTCAGCACTTTAATTTATATTTATATATTCAGATTTATGTCTCTGTTCAAATTTATACATTTATATTCAAATATACATTTATAGATTCAGACTTGTAACTATATATTCAGATTTACATTTATGTATTAGACAATATATATTCAGGCTTATAATTATATTATTACACAATATTATACTATTTTGGGGAGTACTAGAACATGCTTGCATGCATTTACTATGTACAGATATGTATTATGCATATGTATTTTTATTTAATTCTATCATCATAACATGAATTGCAGTGAGACTGTTATACAGTTGAATTTATACCATAGTACAGTCTCAGGCGGCAATGTATAAAAACCGATGCAAACTCATTGTCTGCCAGCAGGAGTCGCTGTTGGAGTGGTACAGATCAAGGTTTCGCCGGGAACAGCTCCACACACACACAAAAAAATCCTGCTTTATCAGACATTACATACAAGGTTGAATTAAAATGCCATCTATTTTTTCTGAAGTCCTGAAGTCGGTGTCTTTCAGTAATAAAGTGATATAAAAACACCTGCACTTAATGTATGCACACTTTACACTGTAGTATCACAACTGAAGTGTAAATTCTGCAGATTACATCATTGTCCAGTATTGTACAGTCAGTAATTTATGATCAAAACGTTTATAATAATATTCGAAAAATTTTACAGTTGGTTTGATACATGTATCTCAAACGGAGTCAGAATCTAATTAAAGTGGATATGGTTTAATTAACATGAAAAATATGGATTCAATATTGTATATAAAAACAATAAAGGCATAATCAGAAAAATATTGTGCATTATAGGGTATTGTGAATTATAGGGAATAATATTCTGAATATTTTACAGCTGGTTTGATACCTTTAGATCAAATGGTGTTATCGTTTAATGGATTTATATTATTGCATAAATTAAAAGTTGTACAATTATTATAAAACACACAAAAAGGTCATTCAAAAAACGGAGCATTGTGCAATAACAGGGATGTTTTTAATATTGGTTTTATATTATAATGTCACATAGTTAAATTGTTTAATTCATTTATATGGTTAATAATAATAATAATAATAATAATAAAAGAAATTAAGCCTTGTGCAACGTGAAGTACACATATTTATGACCATTTAAGTTAGTCTGGGCTCAAAACATAACAGCTGTCACAGCCACACCTTCTACACTCCCGGAATCGGACACTTACGCCACACCCACTCGTCCCCAATCACCCGAATTCTGAACTCCTGTGCATCATCACCAGAACCACATATAAAGCCATCAGTCACCATCACTCATCGTCTGGTCTTGCACCGATCTCCTCACTTGCCTGAACGCCATTATTAAACCTACCTGAACTCTTGAACCCTCTTCATCCTCGTCAGTCTTCCTGTCCCCATCGTCTTCATCTGAGCACCATCTGGATCACCGTTCACCATAAGGGAAGTTGTGTTGTCACCGTTCTATCCACGTGTCAAGATTCACCTGTGTCTGAAACCTCTGATTCACATTAAACTACCTTATCACTGAATCCTCTGTGTCCTCGTCTGTGCCTGACAGAAGACCAGACCGCATGCAGAGCTCTTCGGACACGGGCGAGGACCGCACCGCGGATCCCTTCACGCAACTGGTTCACGCTGTACGGTCCTCACTGATGCAACAAACTCCCCCTTCTTCACCGGCTGTCAACAACTCAAACACCGCTACAACTCCGGTCACTTCTTCAGTTGCCCCTGCGAGTCCCATGGCCAAACCAGCGACATACAGCGGCACGGCGGAGGATTGCAGCGGGTTCCTGCTACAGTGTTCCCTCTATATGGAATCCAACTCTCATTTATTCACCTCCGAACGCAGTCGAGTAGCCTTCATCAGCAACCTACTCTCAGGTAAGGCCCTCCAATGGGCTGAATCTCTCTGGGACTCGAACTCACCTGCCCTTGGATCCGTCACTAACTTCTGTTCCCAGTTAAAATCCGTCTTTGGCCATCAAACTTCTGCATTGTCTGTCCATGACCAATTATTTACCATTCACCAACAGAGAGATGAATCTGTGAGTGATTATGCCATACGCTTCCGTACTCTCGCTTACATAAGCGGCTGGAATGAAACTGCCTTAATTACAGCATATCGCCACGGATTGAATGACAAGATACAAAGTTTGATAGTTGTGTACGAAGACTCACTAGGACTAGAGAATCTCGTTCAGAAATCCATTCGAGTTGCCCAGAGACTCACTGCCTGTCATCCGCTCACCCCCGCTGTACTTCCTCCGCCCGCTATACCATCTGTCGCTCCTCCAGCACCTGAACCCATGCAAGTGGACTCTCCCCATCTGTCCGCATCGGAACGTCAGCGGAGGATCAACGCCGGGCTATGTCTCTATTGTGGGGGAGATGGACACCTCTTACCATCCTGTCCAGTTCGACCTCCACGCCCAGCGGTGAGTACCATCCATATACCTCCTCAAACTGCTCATCTAACTAAGACCTGGGTTACTCTAAGACACCTTTGCTCTTCTGTTTCAGTACAAGCCCTCATCGACTCCGGTTCGGCGGGGAACTTCATCAACCGGCAAACCTTAACTCGTCTCAACGCCAAACATCACCGAAGCCCTGTCGAACTCAAAGTAACCACCATACAGGGAAAGCCGCTGGGCAAGGGTCGTGTCCACTATTTCTCCCCCACAATCATCCTCCGCGTGGGACTCCTGCACGAAGAAGACATCACGTTCATGGTGCTGGAGGAATCCACCGCAGACATCATCCTGGGACGCCCCTGGCTTAACCTCCACCAACCTCACATCCATTGGCCCACTGGCGAGATCCTGAAATGGGGAATGTCCTGCCATGATACCTGCATCACTCCTCCAGCTAAAATCCCCAAGGTCAGTCCTCCCTTAAGGAAGTCTTCCCTACCGGTCCAGTCCACATCAGTGGAGAGCCCCGACACGAAGATGGATCATATCATCCCTCCTGAATATCGGGCGTTCCAGGATGTGTTCAGTAAGCGGTTGGCAACGAAGCTACCACCTCATAGGCCATGGGACTGCGCCATTGACCTCCTGCCTGGAGCAACCCTTCCTAAAGGACGAATCTATCCCCTGTCCATCCCGGAGCAGAAGGCCATGGAGGAGTATATACAGGAAGCCCTCGCTCAGGAGTTCATCTGACCATCTACTTCCCCTGCCGCTTCCAGCTTCTTCTTCGTGGCCAAGAAGGACGGAGGCTTGAGGCCGTGCATCGATTATCGCCACCTCAATTCACAAACCGTCAAATTCAGTTATCCTCTTCCCCTGGTCCCAGCGGCGTTGGAACAACTACGCGGAGCCAGGATCTTCACGAAACTGGACTTGAGGAGCGCCTACAACCTAATCCGCATCCGGAAGGGGGACGAATGGTAGACCGCTTTCATCACTCCTTCCGGGCACTATGAATACCGGGTCATGCCGTATGGGTTATCCAACAGTCCATCCGTCTTCCAAAACTACATGAATGAAGTCTTCAGAGATTACCTTAACAAGTTCGTAATTGTCTACATCGACGACATCCTCATCTACTCCACATCCAAGCAAGAACATATCCATCATGTCATCCTCGTACTCCGAAAACTCCGGGAACACCACCTTTACCTCAAATCCGAAAAATGTGAGTTCCATACGCCCTCAGTCCAGTTCCTAGGTTACATCATCGACCCATGTGGCGTGAAGATGGACCAGGGGAAGGTGGACGCCATCACACACTGGCCTCAACCCGGCTCCATAAAAGAACTTCAACGCTTCCTGGGCTTTGCCAACTTTTATCGAAGATTCATCAAGGACTACAGTTTACTCAGCTCCCCTCTAACTTCTCTCCTCCGGAACCGGCCCAAGTCTCTGTCCTGGAACCCCGAGGCCACTGAAGCTTTCCACCTGCTCAAACAAGCCTTCAAGACCGCTCCAATCCTCATCCACCCTGATCCCAGCCACCAGTTCATCGTGGAAGTGGACGCCTCATCCACCGGGGTCGGAGCAGTCCTCTCCCAGCGGCAGGGGAATCCACCACGACTCCATCCATGTGCCTTCTTCTCGAAGAAGCTATCCCCGGCGGAGCAGAATTATGACATCGGTAACCGTGAACTACTGGCCATTAAGCTGGCTCTGGAAGAATGGCGTCACTGGCTGGAGGGAGCCCAGTTCCCTTTCGAGGTGGTAACCGACCACCGGAACCTGGAATACCTCCGTGAAGCCAAAAGACTGAATCATCGCCAAGCTAGATGGGCCTTGTTCTTCACGAGATTCAACTTCAAGGTCACCTATCGCCCTGGCTCCCAGAACAATAGAGCCGACGTCCTCTCCCGTCTTCATCAAGCAGATCCCGAACCCGAATCTCCAGAACCAATCCTCCCACCAGCCATGATAGTTAGTCCTATCCAGTGGAGTATTGATCATCTGATTGCACAGGAAAAGCTTCAACACCCTGCTCCGCCGGGAGGTCCAGAAGGGAAACTCTTCGTCCCCCCTCAACATCGGATTACCCTCCTGGACTTAGCTCACACCTCTCCGGGCTCTGGACACCCAGGCAGGAGGCGGACCCTCTCGCTCCTACAACAGCGTTACTGGTGGCCATCGATGGCTCTGGATACGGTCCGCTACCTCAAAGGATGCTCCGTCTGTGCCATAGCAGACACCCCTAGAAGACTCCCGGAAGGTAAACTGGTGCCCCTGCCCATTCCTGAACGTCCATGGACCCATATCGGCATTGATTTCATGACTGACCTCCCTCTCTCTCAAGGCTACACCTGTGTACTGGTAGTGGTCGACAGGTTTTCAAAATCATGTAAACTCATCCCTCTCAAAGGACTCCCCACTGCGTTCGAAGTGGCAGAGGCACTATTCCACAACGTCTTCCGTCACTTTGGCATCCCAGAGGATATCGTCTCCGACAGAGGCCCCCAATTCATCTCTAGAGTCTGGTCAGCTTTCTTCCGTCTTCTAGGGGTGTCCGTCAGCCTCTCCTCGGGATACCATCCTCAGACCAACGGCCAGACGGAGCGTAAGATTCAGAAGCTGGGGAGGTTCCTGAGGATTTACTACCACCGGGCTCACCCCCTTCCAATGTGTCCTTGGATACCAACCTCCGCTCTTCCCATGGTCAGGTGAGCCCTCGCAGGTCCCAGCGGTAGATCACTGGTTCCGACAGAGCGAGAGGGTCTGGGACTCGGCTCACGTGCATCTCCAGCGGGCAGTGCGGAGGCATAAGGAGCAAGCGGACGCTCGTCAAGGACCCACGCCGCAATACCAACCTGGACAACAAGTCTGGCTCTCGACGAGGGACATCCGCCTCCGACTGCCCTGCCGTAAGCTGAGTCCCCGATACATCGGACCATTCACTATTGAACGGCAACTGAACGAAGTGACCTATAGACTCCAACTCCCTGCACAGTACCGTATCTCACCTTCATTCCATGTCTCACTCCTCAAACCCTTCACTGAACTTTAGTCTCCTCCATCCACAGAACCTGGTGATGATGCCATACCTCCTCCTCCGGCCATCGAAGACGACAACGACATCTTCCGGGTGAGAGCTATCCTCGACTCTCGACGACGGGGTCCTCAACTGGAGTACCTTGTGGACTGGGAAAACTACGGCCCGGAGGAGCGTTGCTGGGTTAATCGTAACGACATCCTGGACCCCAGCCTTCTCACTGACTTTCATCAAGACCATCCAGACCGCCCCGCTCCCCGTGGCCGAGGTAGACCCCGTCGTCGCACAAGATCCCAGCCGTCAGGAGCCGCCCGTGGAGGAGGGGGTACTGTCACAGCCACACCTTCTACACTCCCGGAATCGGACACTTACGCCACACCCACTCGTCCCCAATCACCCGAATTCTGAACTCCTGTGCATCATCACCAGAACCACATATAAAGCCATCAGTCACCATCACTCATCGTCTGGTCTTGCACCGATCTCCTCACTTGCCTGAACGCCATTATTAAACCTACCTGAACTCTTGAACCCTCTTCATCCTCGTCAGTCTTCCTGTCCCCATCGTCTTCATCTGAGCACCATCTGGATCACCGTTCACCATAAGGGAAGTTGTGTTGTCACCGTTCTATCCACGTGTCAAGATTCACCTGTGTCTGAAACCTCTGATTCACATTAAACTACCTTATCACTGAATCCTCTGTGTCCTCGTCTGTGCCTGACAACAGCCTCAAAGAGTTTAATTGGCAAAAAAAAAAAAAATTAATGTCTAATGAATGTCAAACATAACTTTTGTAAGATTTGATCATAGGAATAAATGACATTTTAAAATATATAAAATAGAAAACAGTTATTTTATATAAAAATATTTCAACATTTAAAAAATGTAAAATCTCACTGTTCAAAAACTTTTGACTGGTAGTTTATGTGTGTTTGTATTTTTTTAAGACTAGACTGTATATGCATACTGATACATTTCAAAATTTTATTTCTTTTCATTTTGATGATTATAACTGACAACAAAAGAAAATCCCAAAATCAATCCTGTGTTTGGATTTTTTTAAGACTAGATTTTATATGCATACATATCTCGGCCTATAAACCTATTTTTACCCTCAATTTCTGTACATGCAGCCCATTTTAACTGAAATTTGTGGGACATTTTAACATAACCAGCCATTTCTACCTAAATGACAATTTATATATACTAAATTCATATTAAACTTTTATTTGAAAGAGCATGTCAAAACATTGTTCATAAACCTTTGCTTTGTTGGTAAGCATATGTATGATTGGTTTAATACCCTTATTGGTGATTAATGAAATGTCAGGCTCACTTACTCTACAATTTCTCTGACAAGCTTTATGTAACTCTGCCCTGTTGCCTTAAGAAACTCAGACCAATCAAATTATAGTTACATGTCAACAAGTGTTGAAGCAAAAATGGAAAATTAGTTATTGTGATTGACTATAAAAATGTTAAGAGATATGCCACTTCAATCTAATTTGGCACAGTTTAGCTGACTTCACCCTTATTCCAAACCTAAATGGTTGGAATCTTCAAAAATGACACACACATACACACACACACATACATATATACATATATATATATATATATATATATATATATATATATAAATAGTTAAGCAACATGGTAGTTCTCTCATAAGTCATCGATGTTAGAAAGACAAAACTATTTTGACAGGGACAATTTTGCACAAACAGAAACACGCACACATGTAAAAAAAAAAAAAATCCCATTTGATGTCTACTGTAAGTGAACACGTGCCTGGTTTGGACTGTCTTTTATGGTATGTTTGGTGAATTTGTAGCACTTGAGTGTATATGGGGCCCCCTACTGGTGAACTAATAAAGAAACAATAAAAAAATTAAATAACAGTCTTGTCTTGTCTTGTACAGAATTTAAATAACCAACAAATTATTAGTAACAAAACACATGAGTGTGTATGATTCAATTTCTACCTTTGGTCTCGTAGGTGTCTGATTCACTATGAAAAGTGAGCACTGACTGTCTTGACTGAACTTCTCACTCTTTCCCTCAGTGTAGCCATCTCGTAACGTTCACCTTGGAGATTGAAAATGAGCAGTAAACAATACAGAACCAGAACAATAAAACCCACAGAAGAGGTGGGAGTTCAAAGAAGGAATCTTTATATTACCAAACTGCAGGGAGAGGAAGAGTAGAAGTCATGATCTGCAAGATTAACCACAATCTGATGTGATCCGACCACCTCAGAGAAAACCAGGGTTGAGCTGCTGCAAGAGCTTTTGAAGCACAGCAGCTGTGGTCAAAGAGTTCTCGTGTGTTCTGATTGGTGGATGATGAGTGGATAAAGACTAGACCAATCAAATAGTGAGAGAGTGATCTGCTCACCTGATTATGTTAAAATGCCAATCCATATGATTCGCGAACACGGCGTTCGGAGCTTGAATCATTATAATCATTTCGGGAGTTCGGAGCGGGTTCGCGAATAATTTGAGTCAGTTTGGGGATCGCGAATCATTTGAGTCAGTTTGGGAGTTCGGAGCGGGACCGCGAATCATTTGAGTCAGTTTGGGGATCGCGAATCATTTGAGTCAGTTTGGGGATCGCGAATCATTTGAGTCAGTTTGGGAGTTGGGAGCGGGTTCTCGAATCATTTGAGTCTGTTCGGGCGCTTGGAGCGGGATATCGCGAATCATTTGAGTCAGTTTGGGAATCGCGAATCATTTGAATCAGAGTTCGGAGCGGGATCGCGAATGAGTCAGTTCGGAAGTTCGGAGCGGGTTCGCGAATCATTTGAGTCCGTTTGGGAGGTCGGAGCGTGAATCATTTGAGTCAGAGCGGCTTCGCGGATCATTTGAATCATTTTGAGAGTTCGGTGCGGGTTCGCGAATCATTTGAATCAGTTCGGGAGTTCAAAGCGGGTTCGCGAATCATTTGAGTCTGTTCGGCAGTTCAAAGCGGGCTCGCGAATCATTTGAGTCAGGTCGGAGCGGCTTCGCGGATCATTTGAATCATTTTGAGAGTTCGGAACGGGTTCGCGAGTCATTTGAGTCAGTTCGGGAGTTCAAAGCATAGACAGTAAAAGAAATGGACACAGCGACCCCATTGGAACTCAATTGAGACAAATGAAGCCCAGCGTTTTTTAGCACTTCCGTTTCTGACACGTAGACTCAAACGAAGCTTGACGACGTCAGCAACCTGTCTGCCAGATGTAAATCTTCTAGTAGCTGTGCGTGCAAACTGCCATCGTTAATCTTGCAGAGACGGCGAGCTTGAGCGGGGAGTTCTTTGTCGTGAGTGAGCAGGAGTAAGTATTCAGATTAATTATTTTGTATAGTATTTTAAAATGTAACGCCAGTACGCCATATTAAGTTAATTGCCTGCGAGCTTCTCCTCCTGTCTGTACGGTAATGCGACAGAGAGACGAGTGGTTATGACGCAATCGTTAGCCTATTTTTTACAAAAACTGTTTCTATGGGGCATTAGAAGGTAATGGAGCCCTTTATACATTGTCGTGTATCTTTAGAAATAAATAATGGACAAACAGAGTCTTTAAACGCCTCAGATGTAAAGTTATTCGCTGTCAAAGTCAAGCGTGTACGTCTGCAGACTGCAAGACGGGGGCGTAACTTGAAGTTGTCCGAATCACACAGAACCACGCGAGACCTCAAAACGATAAGTTATTGGCAATATGGCGGCACAGAGTAGAATATTGATTACGTTTTAAGGGAGACAGGGGTTTTAGGCAGGATTTGATTCATGATGTGTGTGTAGATATTAATGTTAGGGGACAATGTGAGAGTGTACGTTTTAGTAGGAAAACGTATTATCTGACCCACACTCCGGAACAGAAGAGGGCGGTAATGCACCAATAAGCTGGATGCCAACCGCCGTTAAACTGTAAAGAAGACGAATATGACAGCTTGCTGTGAGAGACAACTGTGAGAATCTTATTTTTTTCCGAAATAATTATTTAAATTGAAGTGTATAAGTCATTTTCATACAGTGGTATTGTTTTTGGAGTTAATAATTTATTAAAACTAAGGCGTAAAGTAAGCAACATATAAGCAAAAGGTAAAAAGACGCTATCCCCAGGTATCACAGGCTCAGTCTGTCTGTGACCTACATAATATAGCATATTTGTGATTTAGCTGTAAACATGTTTTATAATGCATAACTAACAGTGAAGCTCCATTAAGTACACGACTCAATAGTAGATTTACATAAACTATATATACTTCTTGAAGACTAGTACTAAAATGTCTATTTATCATCTGACTGGATAATGTTTGATAAGTATTGTAGAGGAGCACATCTAACAGACATGAAACAGGGGTCTGAGTGATATCTGTGTGTGATATTGTGTAGAATTCACTTTTTTCTACACTGCTATAGATGAATGTGAGTCATGTAAACAAACAAATCTACATAAAGTAACTAAACATAAGTTATCTATTTTATTTGTCCATTTGCAATATTGATAATTTAAGGAACATTTGTGTTGGATAAAAAGTGAGTTACATCAGTTATTAGTTCAACATGTAAATGCAGTATATCACAGATATATGACAGAGGAGACTGACTCTTGTCTGGATGTTACAGGGACAGATGAGACACACGTGTGTTTATCTGCTGTAGAGTAACTGATGAAGGAATGCTGCCATCAAAGGATTTGTTTAAGTACACTACAAAAATAAATGAAACATTTTAAATCTTAAGTTGTATTTTATTTTAATGTAATTTTAAACAACTATTACACCTCCTTTCTTATTCTTGATTTCTGTGCATTTGCTGCAGATCTTTTGTGGTGGAGCAGGACCTGCAAGGAAAGGTGAAAAAGAGGGAAAACCTGAAACAAAAGAATAATGTAATGACTTTTTGTATTGTGTATTTTTGTAGGACATGAACATGTCTGTAGACTGGTGTGTGCACTGAGGATGGAGAAGACCACAGCATCATCCTGGAAATGATCGAGAGTCACAGATGAGACGCTCCATCACTCCAGCTCTTACCGTCTCATCAGGACCAGATGCTGCTCTGGTGTCTTCATCCTCAGTGACCCCAGAGCCAGTGAGAGCATCTAGGGAAAGACCACAAGACACTGAGCATGTGATTTGGGTAATGTTTGTTCAGCTGGTTAATGTTTAAACAATGAAGGCCGACTTTCATAAGCTTCAAAAGCATCATCAAAAAATGTGATGGAGCTTTTATCTGAAGTGATTGACAGTGCTCTTATAACAGGGGCCTACAATCCCCTGATCAACCTGGAGAAGAGAGCCTTGCTCAAGGACACACTGGTGTTCCTGTGGCTCAAGGGGTAGAGCATTGCGTTAGCAGTGCAAGGTTGTGGGTTCGAATACCAGGGAACACATGTTAGGTAAAAACTGTTAGTCTGAATGCACTGTAAGTCACTTTGGATAAATGTATAATTTATTTATATATTTGAACCACTTCAGTGGTTTAGCCCACTACAAAAGTAATAAATCATGTACTTGTAAACTCTGTGTAAATGTTTTTCAGGTAGTCATGCTCATGGGGTGCAGGCACACGAAAGTTTGGAGCAGACACAGCAGTCAGATTGTCCTGCACGTCTTCCCCTGCTCTAGCTTCAAGGTTGTGTGGTTCAGAGAGCCGTCATCAAGGTCTTCCTCATCCTGTTGCTCAACGACATCCCCATTGAGAAGAGTGAGATTGTGAAGTGCAGCGGCAGAACTGTATCAGCTGTGTTCAGATGGCAGGAGGATCACTGTGTCACAAAAGAAAATACATTTGGCTTCTTTTACTAAAATGTAATTTTAAGAAAAAAAAATTATATAATTATTGGTTGGCATTTATCGTTATTATTGCATGGTAAATGTTGGGGTGGGCAAAAGATGCAATTCATTATGGGGTAATGTTAATTTTCGAGTAGTAATACTTACATTTTTAGAGTGTCAAATCAACAGTCTTCTCCAAAGATGAGATCTTCAAGCAGCTGATCGAAGTACCCTTTGTGCAGATATTGCAGTCGCTGTGAGGTGTTTGTGCACCTGACCCACTTTTTTATTATTATTGCCAAATTATTACATAAAAGATCATGGTAAGAGGTTGTATCTGACAATAAACAATCATAATGCCATAAAACAGTAAATAAAAAAATTATGTGTTCATAGTATGAGATGCTATAAAAGAAAAACGTTTTTCACGTAAAATTATTTAAAAAATATTCAAGAGATAACGATTTTGGGTTTTCTAATAAAAAACAAATGTTTTAAGGATAACACTTGATCACATTAGTGGAGTTAAAAATATATATATATAAAAAAATCAACAGTATTGGCTATACAACAATCACAAAATAAAAAGGCAGCCGTTTCTGCAACGTTCTTCATTATCAAGATAATTACAAATACAATAATTAAACCTGTCACTTATATCTTTTACGTTTTTGTGCTTGTTATAACTTTGTAGGTCACATGATCAACATAGCGGATGATGATATACAATTTGGATTCATACTTCATACATACGCATTTAGGCTGTAGAGTATAAACTCTTTTAGCGCTCCTTTAGTTAGTACTTATTGAAATTAAGTGCCTAATTTAAAGGGTATGCGGTTTCGAACGCATCCCGACAAAATCTCGTTTTGAGGTCTCGCGTGGTTCTGTGTGATTTGAACAATTTCAAGTTACGCCTCCTACTTCAAGTTACGCCCACTTCAAGTTACGCCCCCGTCTTGCAGTCTGCAGACAGACCCTTCTCGACATGTTGCAATGACAGCTGTCATATGCCATGAGTAAGCCCGCGACGCCACCTTGTGGACAACTGTGTACTGCAACAACTTTAATAATGTAACCTGTATTATTGCTTGTGTGAATGCCATTTAATCTGCTGTATACCTAATATTTCTTATTATTCTTTGATATTTTCAGACCACTCACGGTTACCACTCAACCTGATCAACAGTAAACTCCTAACTTTGATTCAACTGAGTCTTATGTGTTCTTTCCAACACATACCGCTATACAACCCTGATTACGTGGATTCACCAGAGACCAGTTAAACCCCCGCCCCATACACACATACAAACACACACACACACACACACGTTTGCATTTTTACTTTCTCAAAAAAAAATTCATTTTTACATTCTACATGTATGATACATTCTGTATGATTTATAAGCATTTTGAAAAATGGGGACATGGGTTATGTTAAGTTACCCTCTCCTTGTAATACCTGTGTCATACCCATGTCATTATACAGACTTGTGTCCTGATATGTCACAAAAACAAGAGCACACACACACTCTCACACACACACTAATTGAGAATGAGGAGTCACGTGCCGATTTGGGAGGGGTCTGAGCCGGTCGGCCCTGATGGAATGATACGCTATCTGTTGCCAGGGGCAATGCCTTCAGAACTTCACAGAGGCGCGACTAAACATTTCAGAGCGCTTTCATTTTTGCGCATTTATTTTGTCGGCGGAACAGATCGAGACGGATCTACGAATACGAGAAAGAAAAGGAAGAAAGTAAAGCAATGCAAAAACATAAGGCGAAAGAAAGTGGACCTTACAGGAACAAGCTCACATCAAGCGCAAAACAGCGGTGTTTGGAGAAGCTCTCAGGCAGCTCCCTGCAGCGGCACAGAGACCTGGACAATTTACCTCAGTACACACATATGGACATTGGGAATTATATTGTTTACAATGTAAGTCACTTTGCATTCACGCTGTAAATGGCTTTAATCTAACCCGGACATTTACATCTTGCAATCACACATTTAACTACCCTAGCTAACCCAGAACTGGTTTGTCCACTTTGCAGCCCCCAACAAAAAAAATTAACTTATAACTAAACATACACAGCTTTAGCATACATCAAAACATGTTGGAAACGTTCGTATACATTGAACATCTCGTTACAATCTAGTGTTCAGTCGCAGTTAATTCTAAATGCAATGTAATTACAATACGCTAAAACGCATGTGAATAAACTTACTTTGGCCAGTACAACACTGTTTTCATCACCTGCTGTAGATGGACCCAGCCATAGCAGAAAGCCTCGTAACTTTCCAAAGACTTGTGGCTTTTAAACTCCTGCATTGTGTAGTAACTTAAACCAAAAACAATATAATTCCCAATGTCCATATGTGTGCATGGAGGTAAATGGTCCAGGTCTCTGTGCTGCTTGAGAGCTTCTCCAAATACCGCTGTTTTGCGCTTGGTGTAACCTAAAAAAAAACTGTATTTCATTGTTCCTATGTTTTCCATATGTATCGTGTGAGGTACTGCAGCAGTTTTTAACGCAGCAGTAACGTCCAGGCATGGTAAAACAGTGCAGAATTGCGAGAACCTCCTCTTAACAACACATTTAAACAATCCTGTTTCGCCTCCGGTATCCTTCGCTGTCGCTTTCATTCTGTTGTACTGCGGAGCTTCTGTCACGAAAACAAATTCCTCGTATGTGTAAACATATCTGTCAATAAAGCTCATTCTGATTCTGATTCCAACATGGCGGAGACCGTGATATCGAGGGAGGGGCTTTGTGCTATGACGACAATTTCTCATTCTCAATAGCCAGATAACAACACTGGATTGTGAAGGGTCTAAATGATTTGTTCATTTCGACTCAAGAGCCAACTCGTAATGATCCAGTTTATCGAACAGAGAGCTGGTTTGATGGCAGAATTATGGATTTTAATTTTAAAAAAAGTGAGTGAGTGACATACAGCCAAGTATGGTGATCCATATTCAGAATTCGTGCTCTGCATTTAACCCATCTAAAGTGCACACACACAGCAGTGAACACAGAAGCACTGTGAACACACACACGGAGCAGTGGGCAGGCATTTATGCTGCGGTGCCCGGGGAGCAGTTGGGGGTTTGGTGCCTTGCTCAGGGGCACCTCAGTCGTGGTATTCCTGGCCCGAGACCCAGACCCACAACCTTAGGGTTAGGAGTCAAACTCTCTAACCACTAGGCCTCAACTTCCCCTGACAATTGAGGATGGAAGAGAGTGCTGTTCATTCACTCCCTCCCACCTACAACTCCTGCCAGCCCCGAGACTCGAACCGGCAACCTTCTGGTAACTAGTCCAACTCACCTCACTTGTGTAATTCTGAATATTTTTTAATTTACAGAATAATAAATTTTATTCTGATAAACCATCTGAGTGCAAATTGGTCATGCCTCATATGATAGGCTTTTACATGATATGATATTATATCTTATATTGTAGAATGGTATATCCTGTTATTTATATATATATTTTTTTTTACTGACTTCAAATTTTTTTTTTACATTTACTGCTTTCATATTCTCATTCAATTTACAGTTTGATTTAGGTCTATTGTCTACTTGAACAATACATGATGGGGTTTCAGGACGTTTTATTTTACTTTTATGTACTATTTGTGTAAATGCCTTACTTTAATGTGGTTTAACGGGCGCACGCGTTGAGAATTCAAATCGCATTTAAACTGTAGCGGAAGCAGTTACCATGGAAAAGGGGCCCCAACTCACTCAACTGACAAGTAGCGAGAGTCTCTCCACTGTTTCCTCTTTCTCTTTTCTGCATTTCACCTCTGTTGTAGTTTACAACAGAGGTGAAATGTAGAAGAGTTTAATTTCTAATAAACCTAATATTGTAAACTACATATTGTTGGCTATAATGTGACACATTGCTCCTATTTTCTTCTGCTGAAGGCCATGTTGCGGAGCAGGAGCCGATCTCCTGTTGAAGAACATCTCCTAGGCGCTATGAACCAACTCACTAGTAAGTAAAACCTCAAACATTCAGAAGTTTAGCAAATGTTATATAAGGTATTTATATATATCGAGTGAATGAGTGCCTTAAAAAAACAACTTTTTTTTATATTTTTAAATTTCAAAAATGTTCAAAAAAAGCATATATTATATAATATAAATTTCTGATGCAGCCAATAATTAGAGACGCACCGAAATGCTTTATTTATGCTTCACGCGGTGTGATGCTTTAGGCCGGTGACACACTGGATGCGTGGCGTGAGCGCCGCGTGTCTGAAGCGTCCCAGAAGCGTGGCGGATTCTGTGTCTTTACACACCAGAAGCGTGCCTGACGCGGCGCTGGCGCGCTGCTGCTGTAGGGGGAGACCGTTGACAGACCAGGCTCATGTCTTCATGACAACAATATATACTTTTTTTTACACACCTACGCCTACGCCTACTGATAAAGGACACCGTCAAAAGTATTGACGGCGAAATAGATTATGTTTGACAGGTGCAATATTTGAAAATCGATAATTATTATTATTTTCTTTAATTACATTTATATCTGAATTTATGTCAACCTATAGACTTTCAAATATCAAAATATCAGGAATTCATATGTATTTGTGTACAAAATGACATTTAAACACATTTTCCTATTATATTTAGCCTGGAAAAGCTTCCAACACGCGCGCGTGTCGCGGTAAAAATAGGCGTCGGTTCTATTTCTAGCAAGCAAGCGTTTGCCGCGCGGCTCGAGCCGCGCCTGAGACGCGCGTCTCACGCAGGCGGTCTGTAAGCTCTAACCTGTTAACATGGGAGCCGAATTAAAAACCGACACGCCACGCGGCTGAGACGCTTGCGCCACGCATCCAGTGTGTCACCGGCCTCAGTTGTAATCGGTTTTACTTACTTTTAACGTCCATAATGCAGACATCCCAAGTCTCCCGGAAGTTCCGGGAGTCTCCCGCATATTGAAAGCGGCTCCCTGAGACCCGCAAATTAGTTAAAATATCCCGGAATCTAGACCGAGCGAGCAAAAGCGCGCATGCGAAACAGATACTGTTTCAAACCGTGTAGCGCGCGCACGGCAGAGAGGGAGAGGGAGCGAGAGACCTTGCGTGTATGTGCTAATGTGCTTGTATGAAGCCCATTTAAGACAGAGAGCATCCCGATTGGCCTTTTTCTGCAAATCAACCAATCAATTGTCAGTGTGGGCGGGCTTTTATCTCTTCTCCCGAACAAAATTAATCAGTTATGTCTATCTAGAAGCAGGAGCACCATGGCAGAAGGAGAGTGCCACAAAAAAAAAAAAAAAAGTACACGAAAGTGTACCCCTGTCTTATAGGTGTAAAACATAATGACAACGAATAATTACATAGGCCTATAGCTTATAGAAATAATAATTTATGCTATATCTTTTAGGGACCACAACATCTTAGGGAGGCTAAGCGCAGGGAAGGCTGCTCCAATATATCTCAGTTCTCCCATTCAGATAGGCAAAGTCTCATTGAGAAGGTGACTACAGGGTCTTCGGGATACCTCCCTGAAATGACTTTTTGCAGGTTGGGATGTCTGCATAATGTCAACAAGCAACGGCAACATTAGTTCGCAGCAGTGCCGGCTACAGACAATTTGGATTGGGGGGGCAATGGGTGGTCCTGGTCATTTAAAGGGGGGTCTCATGAACACCTACAAAAAATACAGTTGACACAGCTAATAACTATATAAAAATACAGTTGACGGCTTAATATTACTGCTACTAAACAAAAACAACACAGCATATCAACTACTTTGTTTTTAATTAATCAATTGCAGTTTGCAAACAATATGCTCAAACTTTAAAGGGTTGGTTCACCCAAAAATGTAAATTATTTAATTAATAACTTACTCTCATGTCGTTCCAAACCCTTGAGACCTCCTTTTATCTTCGGAACACAGTTTAAGATATTTTAGATTTAGTCCCAGTTCTAAGTCTCCCTCCATTGAAACTGTGTGTACGGTCTACTGTCCATATCCAGAAAGGTAAGAAAAACATCATCAAAGTAGTCCCTTTAAATGGTTTGCGTCTCCAATACGCATTAATCCACAAATGACTTAAGTGGTTAACTTTTTTAACGTGGCTGACACTCCCTCTGAACTGGGCCATGCAGAGACCTTTGGAGGGGCAGGTGCTCAAAGTATAAAAGGGGCACATGGAACAAGGCTTTAAATGGTGCTGTTCAAAATATCAATACAGCAATATACTGTGATGCATTCCTTGCTGATTCACGTATAGATATGGATGATTATGTATTGAAACGGCAGCAAATGCTTTGATGCAGTTTTGAAAAAGAAACAATAGAGAAGACAATTTTAAGTTTAATATAACAATAGAACTGGGATTAGAAACTGAAATTGTCCCAATCTGATGGCTTTTTCTTCTCTGTTCTACAGAATAATTTAGAATAGCGGTTATAGTAAAAACTATAGAAAACACCTGTGCCTCTACATTTTCCTCTGTCTCCTGGCTTGCTGTTCCCTGCTCTCTTCTGTCACTTGTGCCTCTACATTTCCCTCTTTTTCTTCCTCTATCTCCATTTCCTCATTTGATCTATTACTTTCCACTCTCTGTCCATCTAGGAACAAGGGTCAATTTACTATTTCAGCATTAATCTATTATTTTAACCATCACTACTACTCTCGCACCTAATCAGTAAGTCCACCTAAATATTGATACAAAACATTAAAAAACTGATACACTGGAATATAGGGATTAATATTATTACTGTTGTAGTTGTTGTTGTCTAAAATTGAACACCTTTGCAATGTAAACAAATGACAGTCTACATTTGTTATTCATCTCCTTCACACTGCACTTTGATGTCAGGTATATTATGCATTTTTTATTGACATTGATAATTTTACATTTATTTCCAGAGAGATATTATTGAGTTTACAGGCTACAGTGGTCTTGCTGTAAATACTGTTGCTATTGTAGAAAAAAATATTTGCGTCACATTTAAAATATAATTATATTTTAATTCATTTCTGAATTGTTTTTATTTTTATAATGATAATTCAGAGAATGAGAAAATCTGAATAAGCCTCACCAGTGTTGTGATAATTATTTTTAAGGCAAAATAAATAAGTACTGTAATATAATAAAAGTTTAGTCAAATAACATAAAAAAGACCAGACCCTTCGATGCCTGTGAAACTTTTCTACCTCATATAGCACGCTAGTGTTACTTCTACACTACAGGCTACACACAGCAATATAAACAACATATCTGCATGTTCTCACATCACATCGTTCTTGTAAAATAATAATAAGTAAATAAACATCAAAATCACTTCGCTGAGAATGAAACACCACTTACCAGCAGCCACGGTATTGAAAATATCCTCTGGCAATTAAAAAATGCATGTGCGGTGTGAGGAATCGTCCCGGTCGGATGAGGTCGTCGTCGTTGTCGTCAGGTGAAAGGTCATCATGTTGGTCATTTTATTTACGACTAAATTATTATTAATACATTTTACTAATATTATGATTGGGCGTGGGCAGGCATTCACAAAAGGGAACGTTATTACAAAAAAAAAAAAATTCGAGAAAATTTAGCTTTGACAAAAGGGCACTTAAGGGGCAAAGGAGCAGGTGCTCAAGTGAACCGGTTGTTTCCGACAATTCAATCAAATAAACCGGTTAAAAAAAATTAAATACGGTTCACCGCTTCTTTTGCGGTCGATGTAATGTCATTGGCGATGACTGCCCTTCATACAAGCCTTCAGTTTACTCGTGCTTATAACATTAGAACAGAATACGTCCAGAATCAATCATCAAAAGAATCAGTTTGTGGAAGTGTGAACTGACTATAATGGCCCATGTGTGGCCCTTGTCTGGAATCTAGACCTGATCCACACTAGGACCATCAATCATTGCGGTATGTGGGTCAAGTTGTGTGGGCCGGAGCTGGGCCAGAGAAAAATTGGATCAGGCTGAGGTGTGACTCAGTTTATGGCTTTCTGGTTAAAGACCGGTGTTGATATGGTTTACTTAAGGTTATGTTTTGGTTCCAGTATTACATTTTGATCTGGCCCAATTCAGGGCAAGTTACGGGTAATTAACTTGGCTGAGACTTGGGCCAGCCTGGTCCACACTAGGACCATCATTCATTGCGGTATGTGGACCAAGCAAAAGCTGGTTGTGTGGGCTGGAACTGGGCCAGAGAAATTTCCCTATGTAGGCAGAAGCCAAACTTCAATTCATTCTCCTCATCAAATGTAAACCATCATCATGGTGACCATAGTGGTTTTCGGGAAAACTCCATCGTAAGTGTCAGTATTTGTGAACAAAGAGCTACATGTGGGGTTTGTTCATACTAAATGCTGTCTTTTGATTCATCTTTTGTAGTACATATGGTGCGAAGAATTACAGTCATGATTGCACGATACCATTCACAGGAGAGTCAGTAGTCACCTTACTTAATAATAACCTTGCCCAATTTATGGATTGCATCCCATTCCGATTGGACCTACTCTGGGACAACAATATGCCCCCAGCATCCACATAAGATCTGGTAAGATCTGCAAACATCTACCGGTTTCAAAAAGAATAAAGCCTAGCACATTCTACAAGACCAAATGTTGTTGAACTTTTATTGTTTTAAGTCTGTGACAAGAAGTTCACGTTGCAACAAAATCGCTATACTTGTACTTCATATACATAAAGAGACAATTCACCCAAAAATGAAATTTCTGTCATCATTTATTCACCCTCAAGCTCAAAAGACGATATGTTGAAGAATGTTGGTAACCAGACGGTTGATGATAGCCATTAACCGACTTCCATTTTATTTATTTTTCATACAGTGGAAGTCAGTGGCTACTGTGAACTGTTACCAGCATTCTTCAGAATATTCTCTTCTGCGTTCAACTTACAGGTTTGAAACACATGAGTTAGTAAATGATGACAGAATTTCCATTTTGTTTGAACTATTGCTAAGTCTAGCCGACCCATCTTTATGTATGTGCGCTCCGTCTTCGACAAGAAAGACAGCAACAAGGTGCCACTTTAAAGTGAGCGGAAGTAAAGAGCTAAAGTCTGTGGAAGCTCAAAACTGCCTAAACTTCTTTTTTATTGTCGCAGAACTATTTGTTCACATGCCAAGAATAAATTATTAAGTAGCCATGAGTTTTTGAGAACAGGATTGTGGTGACAGTGGGTGAGATGGTGTGACTGACGCACACAACAACAAAAAACTTTACATGAGAAATAAAGTGTGAATAAAATCAATCCTATTTTTATTTACTGAACAAATGATTATCGTTTTCCAGCAGGTCAGATTCCTGCTTCCTTCAGTCAGGCTGCATATGATGAAGATCAGATCATGTACGCTCTATTTTTCCACATCATGTTTAAATTTAACAGACTATGAGACTTCCTATAAAGGGCTGATTATGGTTCTTTCGTATTGCAAACATGATACTTTACTCTGAACTGTGGCTAATCTTTATTCTTTTGTTTATAATATTTTTCCATCGGAATGTTCGGAAACAGTATACCATCGCTCAGCCTTTTCGAGCATTTTTTTGCCCCCAAAAGAAGAATGAAAACTTACTTCATTTGATTTATAGCGGGTCGGTTAGGACCAACACAGACCACAGGGTGAGCACCCCCTGCAAGCCTCACTATCACCTCTTCCAGCAGAAACCTAGTTTTCCAGGAGGTCTCCCATCCAGGTACAGACCAAGCTCAATCCTGCTTAGCTTCAGTGGGCAACCGGTCTTGGACTGCAGGGTGATATGGCTGCATACGCACACATAGAACCTTTACATCACACATAAGCTTATTTATTGCAGAGGAAGGTGTTCTCTAAATATTCACTTCTGTGGCATTGCTAAGAAAAAACACTTTTGTAACCTTTATTTTTAAGAATGTATTAACTTACATCGCTCCAAATTCAGATTAGCTAATTCCATTTCATAAAAACTAATATAATATAAAACATGTTTTTTAATTTTTTTGTGATTTATATTTAGAGCCAATCACAAACAAACCCTGATTGTATTGGGTAATGTTTAAATGTACATATTTAACAAATTTCAACAGCTGTTTTTCTTCTTCTTCTCTTCCTCTTTCGCTTTCGTTTTTCCCCAGTGTTTGCCTGACGTTGATGACGGAAAAGAGGGGGAAAATCTAAAACTGGTTCATTAGACGCCCACGAGCTGATCTGGTAACACTGTGAGCATCAAGAGAAGTTAGTTGAAGAGGAAGAGCAGCACGATGGCATTCACCTCAGCGGTTCTCATGTTCCTGTCTGCGGGTTTATTCACGGTAACAGACGGTAAGTTTATTACATAAAATAAATAAACTATTTAAACATGCTTTTGTGTCCCCATTTTGTAAAGTTAGTTTTTTAGACATTGTTTTTTTGCCAATTATATTCTTTGTGGCTGTTACGTTTAGAGCCCAAACTAACCCTTTAAGTTGCTCAAGGCTTTATTTCTAAGGAAAAAAAATAAAAAAAAAAATAAAAAAAATAAATAAAAATTCAGATTTATTTTAATGAAACTACATAACATTATAACATAAAACCAATATGAAAATGTTCACAAAAACATGCCTGTTATTGTACAAAGCTCCGTTTTTTGGAATTACCTTTTTATGTATTTTATAATAATTTTACAACTTTTAATGTATGCAGTAATATAAATTCATTAAAATAACACCATTTGATGCACAAGGCTTGGTTTTTCATATTATATTGTTTTTATTTACAGTACAGAATCCATATTTTTAATGTTTTCTATACTTTAATTAAACTCACACATTTTTATTAGCCATTTTTAGATAAAGGTATCAAAACAACTGTAAAAATCTCTAAATATTAATTCCTATGCTTTGTTAATTAAAACAGTATACCTATGTATCCTTTACATGTATCAATGCACATATTGTACTATGAAAAGATGCACTTACAATAATTCATAAAGTAAAATATTTACATTGATAACTATATACAGGATGTACATATATATATATATATATATATATATATATATATATATATATATATATATTTCTATATTTCTATATATTCATACTTATATCTATACATTCAGATTTACATTTATATATTCAGATTTATGACTATGTATTTAGATTTACATTTTTATATTCAGAATTATAACTATTCAGATTTCTATATATTCAGACATGATAATATTCAGGCTTATAACTATATATTCACAATTTACATTAGATTTTAATATAATTATTTGTTTTTGGCATCTCATTATATATATATATATATATATATATATATATATATATATATATATATATATATATATATTTACAGATTTTATAGTTGGTTTGATACCTTTATCTCAAACGGTGTCAGAGTTTTAATTAATTTAAGTGGGTACAGTATATAAAACATAAAGAATATGGATTCAGTATTGTATATAAAAACAATAAAGGCTTATTCTGAAAAATATAGCCTTGTGGATTATAGGGAATAATATTCTGAATATTTTACAGCTGGTTTGATACCTTTAGATGAAATGGTGTTATCGTTTATTATTGCATACATTAAAAGTTTTAAAACTATTATAAAACACATAAAATGGTAATTCCGAGAAAAAAAACAGAGCTTTGTGCAATAACAGGGATGTTTTTCTGAACATTTTAATATTGGTTTTATATTATAATG
Organism: Carassius gibelio; assembly: GCF_023724105.1. Taxonomy (NCBI): domain Eukaryota; kingdom Metazoa; phylum Chordata; class Actinopteri; order Cypriniformes; family Cyprinidae; genus Carassius; species Carassius gibelio. The sequence continues at coordinate 5,737,032 of NC_068392.1, read as the reverse complement.
TTACGTACGTAAACTGTTCAATTAAATTTAAATGCTTCATTTTTTTCCTACTATTTTCCCCTAGAAATGAAGCCTTGTGCAGTAAAGGGCACATTTTTATGACTGAGTTAGTTTGGGTTCAAAACATAACAGCCACAAAGAGTATAATTGGCAAAAAAAAAATAATAATAATAAAGATTGTCTAATGATTGTCAAACATCAAACTAAGTTGGTTGGTTGACCAATGACTGTCAAGTTTAACGGTACTTTTTAAACGATGTTCATGTTATAAAGTCCGTTCTCTCAATTCTCTTGAATTTATCATCGTATGTTCTTTTAGGAGCTGACTGTGAGAGCTATTACACCAGCAAGAACAAGTACAGACCTTCGTTTAACTGCGGGTTTCTGCAGCACTGCTGTGGAACCTGCAATGACAGATTCTGCTGCCCCCTTGATATTTTGAGGTTATCCAAGCGTGATCAAAATATGTGCAATATGTAAGGATTTTTAAGCCTTTTTTTCTTAAAACAATAGACCCAAAAGTTACTTTTTATACACCCTAACAATAATTCATATTCATATTTAGTTAATGTTTTAATATCCCTCATCATCCATAGCTGTGATCTACTGTTAATTCTGTGAACTGAATCATGGTACAATCTAGAGATTTACACTCAAATATGTTGTGTATATATTGTTAAAGGGTTAGTCTACCCAAAAATGAAAATTAGCTTGTGTTTTACAAAATAATAAATATAATTTTAATTACTAACATTTTATTATAAATAAGATTTATAGATTCAATTATAGCTTAAATATACTAGAAGATGCTTTTTCTAATGCTTGTTACTTCATATTTTTATCTGTCCAGCGGCAGAAACCTTGGTTTTATCATTGGCTTATCAATAGCAGGGTTTGCGGCCTTCGTCATCTTGTTCATCTGCTGCTGCTGCTGCTGCTGCCCCTGCTGCTGTTTCTATCAAACGTGCAGAAGACACAGAAGTAAGTGTTTTAATGTTAAAGAAATACTTGATCAAAAACTGAAAATGTACTTGTGCTCAGGCCATTCAAGATGTAGATGAGTTTGTTTCTTCATCTGAAAAGATTTGGAGAAATTTATCATTTTATCACTTGCTCACACGTGATCCTCTGCAGTGAATGGGTGCCGTCAGAACAACTGCTGTCCAAACAGCTGATAAAAACATCACAAAATTGTCACTTTTGGCCAAAATGCAAGTCCTCTATCCATAATATTGCCATCTCCAGTAAAAAAAAAAAAATCTTTATTATTTTTCATTATCTCATTATCTGATTCAGGAGAGAAATATGCACAGACCAATCATTGTTGACATTTGAAAATAGTCAAAACTGTTCTAAACAAATATGTTGGTGGATTTTGATGTGAAACTTTGGACTTTTTCACAGGAGAAAGTGCTGTTATGGTTCACTTTGTCCAGAAGTGATAGTTTAAAGTAAAAAATATCTTGATAGATTTGTTTCTTGGAAACGTGTTCAGCAGATGTTTATTTTTCGGTGAAATGTTCCATTAATGGGGTTTATAAATGATTCAGTAGGCTAATCAAATTTAATTATTAATTGATTTCTGTCTTGTTTTTCTTTTCCACAGCTGCGGTACAAACAAATGTAACTACAGTCATGAATTCACAATCCATTCAGATGCAGCCGGTAATGCAGGTAGTCCAGCCCCAACAATACCAACCAGTGCCGACTCAAGCAGGTTACGGGGGTCAGCCTATGCAGACAGCACCATATCAGGGACAGTCAAATGCACCAGAACCCCCACCCTCGTATGACATGGCCAGTAAGAACATCTAGTGCTGGATAGACTGAGACCATGCAGTATCTGGAGTCTGGTAAGATCTGCAAACATCTACCTGTTTTACAAAGAATAAAGCCTAGCACATTCTACAAGACCAAATGTTGTTGAACTTTTATTGTTTTAAGTCTGCGCCGTCTTTGAGAAGCAAAACAGCAAATGTTACCCTGGACCACAAAAGCAATCTTAAGTGTCAGTGTTTCAAAATAGAGAATAAATAAATAATCTTTCTATTAATGTATTAATGGTTTATTGGATAGGACAATGTTAGGCTGAGATACAACTATTAGAAAATCTGGAATATGAGGGTGCAAAAAAAATCTAAATACTGAGAAAATCGTTTTTGAAGTTGTCCAAATGAATTCTTAGCAATGCATACTACTAATCAAAAATTAAGTTTTGATATATTTACGGTAGCATAAAAGAATAATTGATCATTTTGAACAATATTTTTTTTTTGGCTAATGCTAAAAATATACCCCATTGACTTAAGACTTAAGGTTTTGTGCTCCAGGATCACAAATAGGAGCCACTTAAAATGTGAGTGGAAGTCAAGAGCCAAAATATGTGGAAGCTCAAAACTGCCTAAACTTATTTTTTATTGTCGCAGAACTATTTGTTCACATGCCAAGAATAAATCATTACGGAGCCATGTGTTAGTTTTTGAGAATATGATTGTGGTGACAGTGGGTGAGATGGCATGACTGACGCACACAACAACAAAAAAAGAAACTTTACATTACATGAGAAATAAAGGGGGGTGGGGGGGAATCAATCCTATTTTTAATTACTGAACAACTGATTATCGTTTTCCAGCAGGTCAGTTTTATGCTCTCTTCAGTCAGGCTGCATGTGATGAAGATCAGATCATGTACGCTCTACAAGCACAGCTTCAACCAGCGCTTCCCACAGACCACACCTCACTTCAACCACCACACAACCCTGATTACGTGGATTCACCAGAGACCAGTTAAACACCACCCCACCGCACCACACACACACACACACACACCCACACACACACACAAATGGCCACTTATCAACTCTGGATTGTGGAGGGTTTCACATTCCCGTGCTTCTTCTACAAAGAACAATTGTGTTGAGAATAAAAGTATTGTTGCTTCAATTTAGCTTAAACTTGCTTTCAATTTTTTTTTACTCCAGTCATTACCCACTGTTTGTTAGTTTCTCTTTAATTTTAACCAGATTTGCTCTCAGTGTGGTTTGACACCTTTTGTTGTATTGCCTTTTGTTTAATGGTCAATAAATGGCATCATAAAACGAATTGTTTAATGGTCAAAAGTTAATGCATCTTATCTAAATGTGAAAACAATCCTTTGTACAATTTTATCATAGATTTTGAACATTATTCTATCAAATAAATCAACCAGTCACGGGCCAACTTCATACTTCCGGTGAATAAATGGCAGAAATCTTAAACTGAACAGCTCTCCTTGTGAGAAAACATTCTTGCACCATCTTAAGACTGTTTTTATTGTATATTTGTTTTTATTGTATATTGTTTTATTGTATATTTTGGACATACTCTTAAAGATAAAGGTTCTTTACTGGCATTAATGGTTCCACAAAGAACGTATACATAGAACCTGTGGTCCACTGTATAGAGCAATAGTCAAATGGAATTAGTGGCCTAAAGTCAGTCACACCTCCACCATTCCAAATAATGTACATTTCATTCATAATATTATTAATACAGGCCTACAGTTCCTGCACATTTCTGTTTTTCTGAATTGCATGAAATGGCTATTAAAAATAAGTTATACAAAATCATTATGTGGTCACTTAAGCTGAGTTCAGACCGCAATTTTAGCCCTGATTTTGGCACACCGACAGGTTTTGAGAAATTGCCGACAAATGGCCAAAATCACAGGCAAATCGGTGCTCGTTCACGCAAGTGACAATCACGCAGTGAATTGCCGACAATTCCCAGACAGCCGTGAGATTTTTGGCATGTTAAATATTTGGACCAATGCTTGCCAAGATAGTTATGCAGTGTGAAAAGAACAGTGACCCGACTACTTTGAAAATTGTGCAGTCTGAACTCGGCTTCAGGCAAATTGGTTTAGACTTGACTTCTGATCGTGACCGTGTTTCACAGGAAATCTGTTAATTGTCCAGTGCCAAATAAACACAGAGATGGAAAGGAAAAGGTCAAAGCGATGAGGTGCCCAATTTAGAAAAAAAAGGAAAAGAAGAAGAGAAGAAATTAGCTAAAGATAAAGGTATGCAGCTTTTAATGGAAGGGTTAATTGGTGGGTATAACTCTTAAGTTGCCTTTGGATACTTCACTCATACTGCATATGAGGAAAAGCTTAATTTCCCTCAATGCTGAAGACTTTTTTAATACTGCAGTGAAACTGCACTGCCATTGGTTCAAACTTGAAAACTTTTTGAACCAATGACGGTGCGGCAAAGCTGCGTGAGCCTGTGGCGATGCAGTGCACCAAAACCTGCCAAAATGGGCATGAGTCTTGCCTCTCTGCGCTCATGGATTGCTTTCTTCAATGAAAGCGGTCCCACCCCTCACGCCCTCCCGTTTTTCCTGCTTCAGTGAGCCAGCTAGGAAGAGACAGTGGGGTAGAGGGGCTCAGTGCCCGGACTTGGGTGAGCCCACGCCTGCTCAGTACCCGCGTGCATCACCCTCTCCAATGAGAGAGCTGAGCTGGGATGGACGCCAAGCTTTTCCACATCCTCTCAATATGAGACAAGTCTGGTTCTGACACACCTGCCTTTCGCAACCTCCGTATCACCACGGATTTGGCCATGCACGCCACAAAAGCCACAGACCTGACCATCGAATGATCCATGGCCAACTTGATTGTGCTAGAGCGCCAGCTCTGGCTCAACTTGATGGAGATCAAGGAGAAAGATGAAGTGGCCTTTCTCAACTTCTGGGGAAGTCGTTGCCTAGTGGTTAGAGAGTTTGACCTAGGGTTGTGGGTTCGAATCATGGGCCGGCAATACCATGACTTATGTGCCCTTGAGCAAGGCACTGAACCCCCAACTGCTCCCCGGGCGCCGCAGCATAAATGGCTGCCCACTGCTGTGGTGCGTGTTCACAGTGTGTGTGTGTGTGTGTGCACTTTGGATGGGTTAAATGCAGAGCACAAATTCTGAGTATGGGTCACCATATGCCCCAGTCTCTCCAACCAGTCTCTTCGGGCCTACTGTAGATGGGTTCACTGAGCGTTTCACTGCAGCACAGAAGTCATCCCAGGCCATGTGACACTTCCTTCCCAAACACTCCAGATCAGCCTCTGCCTCGAGTCGCCCAGGACTGCGCTGACTCTGCATCAGAGCAAGCCTGCCCCTTCTATCTCCCAGGCAGCACCCCCTAAGGAGCAGCATCGGCGAGCTCGCCCCGCTAAGCACGCTACCTTCCAAAGATGTCAAGGTCCCGGCCAAGGATTGTGCTGGACTCGACCCCTCCAAAATCTTCCTGATCCTTTGGGAAAAAAAGAGGAAGGAGCAAAGTCCCACCGCCACTCACTGCAGTTCACCCGGAGACCCCCTCGTTTCCACGGGTTGATTCTCACTTTGGTATAACTGGACGACACTCAGGTCCTCCGCGCCGACGTGATGACTCTGCTAGGGAAGGGAACCATAGAAATAGTTCCCCCCTCAGAAAGCGGATTGGGGTTCTACAGCCATTATTTCCTCGTCCTCAAGAAAGATGGCGGTCTCAGACCCATCTTGGACCTCAGATTCTTGAACCTCTTCCTCACGAGACGGACATTCAGTATGTAAACATTAAAACAGATCCTTACACAGATTTGCCCTGAGGACTGGTTCTTCTCACTGGATCTGAAAGATGCTTACTTTCACATCCAGATAGCCCCCATCACAGACAATTCTTGATATTTGTGTTTGAGGGCATAGCTTACCAATATACAGTCTTTCCCTTCGGGCTGTCTCTAGCACCTTGCACTTCCATGAAGTGCATGACACAGTGCTTTCCTCTCTGAGGCAGATGGGAATCTGTGTTCTTAATTATCTCGATGACTGGCTCATTCTGGCCCAGTCGCGGACCAAGCTAGACCATCACAGATCCGTGCTCCTCAGCCACTTAGAGTGCCTAGGACTCAGGGTCAATTTTGCCAAGAGCTTACTGCTCCCCAGTCAACGTATCACGTTACTGGGGGCAGTCTTCGACTCAGTCCGTATGAGGGCTGTAGTCTCACCAGAGCGTGCCCTGGTAATTTAGCAGGTCGCAGCTTCCGCCAGAAACAAAGCCTGTTTCCCTCTGATGTTCTTCCAGAGGATGCTAGTGCTGATGCATTCCACATCCCCAGAAACTCCGGGTCCCACCTCACACTTGGCGGCACTGCTGATTTCGCATCAAGGTCAATCAGGCCTTTTTGGCAGACTTGATACCTTGGATGAACCCTGTTTGGTTAAGTTTTGGAATACCACTACAGGAGGTTTCCAGAAGGACTGTGCTCTCGACAGATGCGTCCATGTTTTTTGTTTTAGGGCACTTTGTGCGAGGGTAGACCAGCCTTCAGCTCGTGGTCACACGAGGAGAGCCATCTCCACATCAACTGCCTCGAGATGTTTGCAGTGGAATGAGCCCTTCACTCCTTTCAGGCATTCCAAGGGCTGCCACGTCCTAGTCCAATTGGATAGCATGACAGTGGTGTCCTACATAAATCAACAAGGCGGCCTTTCGTCCAACTACCTCTGTGCACTGGCAAAGCACCTCTTGGAATGGGCCTTACCCAGGCTGTGATAGCTCAATGCAACACATGTACCTGGCAGAACGAATCTGGGAGCAGAAATGCTATCCTGGAGCAATGTCCCCCCAGACAGTTCCCAGAATATGGGAGATTTTCGGGTTGGCAGAGGTCGACCTCTTCACCTCAGAAGGCAACTCTCATTGCCCAACCTATTTTTCAAAGGACTCAGATGCCCTGGCCCACAACTTACACTTTTACCCCAATCGCTCTGATCCCTCAGGTCATCAGATGAGTCAGGGAAGACAAGGACAGAGTCCTCCTGGTGACCGCACTCTGGAGGAGCCAAGTTTGGTCCACAGAGCTATTCAGGCTCTCTACAAAAGCCCTGTGTTTGTTAGCCTTTTTGCTATGTTTATACAACAACAATTCGGTTTTAACTAAATAAAACACATGATCTAATTTCACCATAATATTGTGCTTTGCAACAAAACTGTAACAAGTTCAGTTATTATTAATTTCCATCAGTTGGGTTAACATTAGGCCCTGTAATAGGCCAATGGAATTGGAATCCAAATCTGTGTAATTATAATTTAAATCGGACTACTTTTCAAATTGTATTTCATAAAAAAACATCTCAGACATTACCTCAAAATGTTATTGGGGTTTCAAAAAAAAAAAAAAAAAAACTTTGTTACAGAACAGGGCATTGATTTCATACACGTCCACTGAAGAGGTCATCAGGACCTCTCAGAAGGGGTTGTAGTTGGTGCCAAGTACAAAAATCATTTATACAGCATTTTAAACTATGTTCACGTTATAAACTCCGTTCTCTTGAATTCATCCTATCTTCACATGGTCTTGAAATTTGTTGTATTTCTACTGTTGGTGATGACGGGTTACCATCCAAAGTTGTGAATATAACTTATGTGCAAAATTGGAATATCGCCCAAAACATTTTCGAACAAGCAACGTTTCCATCCGAAGAATAAAAAAGAACAAAATCGTCAACTAATAAACTGGCACTATACATCACTAAGAAAAATAGGAGAAGCTACTGAATATAGTTATTAATTATCTGCATAATTGCATTTATATATTCAGGATTTATACATATTTTCAGATTCATTTCCTTTTATTCAGACTTATGACTTTATATTCAGATTCATTTTTTATGTTCACAATTTACATTTATTTATTCAGATTTACTTCTATATATTCAGACTTATTAATATATATTAATATTTACTGCTATATATTCATAATTTATATTTATATGTTCAGATGTATGTCTATGTGTTCAAATTTATAAATTTATATTCAAATATACATTCAGACTTGTAACTATATATTAATTTACATTTATATATTAGACATAATATATTCAGGCTTATAATTATATTATTGCAAAATATTATATTATTTTGGGGAGTACTAGAACATGCTTGCATTTACTATGTACAGATATGTATTATGTTTTATGCATAGGTATTTTTATTTAATTATCTCACAATAACATGAATTTAATTTATTTATAAGGCGGTATATGTATGAAAACTGATGCAAACTCATTGTCTGCCAGCAGGAACAGCTCCACACACAACAGCTTCAAAAAAAAAAAAAAAAAAAAAAAAAACAGACATTACATACAAGATTAAAATGACATCAATTTTTCTGAAGTCCCGAAGTCGGTGTCTTTCAGAAATAAAGTGATGTAAAAACACCTGCACTCAATGTATGGTAAATTTAAATTGTGCACACACACACACACACACACACACACACACACACACTGTAGGTGCAAAGTCCTATGTTAACTTCACTGGAACAGGAAAAAAGCTTCTTACTCGTCACAGAAGTCAATCAAAAAAAGTTTAATCCAAACACAAAATTACAAAACTATACAAAATCCAGATGGCTCCTGTAGCCTTTCCTATGGTTTCACCTGTTAAACCTTTAACTGCTGTTACCTTGAACGTTTAAACAAGAGTTATATTTTAACGACAGATGAAAACGGTAAGAAAACTGTTTCTCCCTTATTTCCTATACACGAACAACTACCCAGTTCGATCTTCCGCCCAAGTGGGCGTAACCATTAAAGAAACAGAACAGAAATTAGCCTGTACATCAGAAAACATACGAAACAGTACTGAAATATATATATAAATATATATAAAATAAATACAGGACAAAACAGAACTACCTCAGAAAGAAAGATACAAATATGATATATTCGGTTTATGCTTGAAATCAACACTCCAAGAAACAATACCATACAAATTATTGAAACGTAAAATTGGCTCTTACACACCAGCCCCTAATTGTCTTTGTGTTCAACGAAACAATTAACAACCTATTTATACTAAAGAGCCAAACAAATTACATAAAAGAAAGATACCAAATAGTTTCAACTGAATCTCCGAATTTTTTCTCAATAAGATGCTAACCAGAATTTAGGTGATAAACCCATAACAGATAGGAGACTATAAATCTGCCTCTAAGAGTAAACAAAGCTTAATAACAGGACGTAAAAGAATGTTTGTGCTTGTTTTCACTCGGGCCTGAGAGTTTCGTGGTGCGGAATCATCAGCAACCAATACAACGTCCCCAGGCTTGAGATTTTGTACTAGGCTTTGCCACTTTTGTCTTTCTTGCAGGTCTGGTAAGTATTCTTTGATCCAGCGCTTCCAAAATATGTCAGCCATATACTGAACTTGGCGCCACCTACGTCTGGAATACAGGTCTGCTTTGTCAAAAACCCCAGGAGACATGGACGGCTTTACTTTCAACAGCAGCAAATGATTTGGAGTAAGGGCCTCCAAATCGTTTGGGTCATTGGACACCTTAGTGATGGGACGACTATTGATTATTGCTTCCACCTCACATAAGAGCGTTTGAAGACTTTCTTCATCAAGAGACTGCTGTTTTACAATGGAGTTGAGAATTTTTCTGACAGTCCGTATTTGACGTTCCCACACTACTCCATGGTGGGATGCAGTTGGAGCATTGAAAATCCACTGTACACCTTTTGCAAGCATTGTGGTTTGAATCCTGTCATTATTTAAACTTTGTATGGCCTTTTGCAACTCCCTTTCTGCCCCAATGAAATTTGTCCCATTGTCAGACCTGATTGTTTTAACCTGACCCCTTCTAGAAACAAATCTCCTTAGTGCATGAATGCACGAGTCTGTATCCAAAGAGCTGGTGACCTCAATGTGAACAGCTCTTAACGTCAGGCAAGTAAAGATTACCCCATATCTTTTAATCAATGTCCTTCCTCTTTTGATTTCAAATGGGCCAAAATAATCAATGCCTACATTTGTGAATGGGGGTTCATCTGGCAAAAGCCTGTCACGGGGAAGGTCAGCCATGAATTGTTTGCCTGTAGTGCCGCGCTGGCGTTTACAAATGGTGCATTGAGATAGGATTTTTCTGATGGCCGTTTGTGCTTTTGGAATCCAGTATTTTTCCCGTAACTTTGACAACATGTGATTACGGCCGCTGTGACCCACATCTGCATGAATTGATCTTAAGATCAGATGTGAAACAGGATGGTCCTTTGCTAAAATAGCAGGATGCTTGGCCTCCTCAGGCATAGATGACCTGCTTAGTCTGCCACCTACTCTTAGAATTTTGTCTTGCAAAACTGGTGACAACTTGTAGAGAGCGCTGCTGTGTTTTACAGTTTTACCTTGCTGGAGGGCTTTGATTTCGTCTGGAAACATGATTGTTTGGCTGTAGCGAATGATCTCTTCCTCAGCTTTTTCAAGGTCACTTACAGTCAAAGTAACCCCTGACAGTGAAGATTTGAAGTTTTGAAGTTCAGAATTCACTGCTAGATTGTCTCTTAGACTGTGGCACAGCTCATTTCTTTTTTCCATTAGTGTCTTCAGAGTGCTTTTAAACTTGAGGAACCATGCAATGGCTCTTTTCAAACGGTACCAATCGGAGTAGTGTGAAAAGAACTGAGAAGTATAGTCAGAATTGTCTGCACTCACTGCATTTACGCAGACTTCCTTAACTTCCAAATCATTAACAGATAACTTAAGGGTGTGACTAGGCATTTTTGGCCACTCTGATTCTGGCTTTGTCTGAAAGGATGGACCTGTGAGCCGTGAATTTGCTTTAAGGAAAGCATCTACAGTAAGTCCTCTTGAGGCAATGTCGGCCGGGTTGGAAGAAGAATTCACATACCTCCATTGCGACGCCTTTGAGAGCTCTCTGATTGCAGTTACCCTGTTGGTCACAAATGTACGGAACCGCGTGCTTTCGTTGTTGAGATATTTCAGGACTGAAGTACTGTCTGTCCAAAATACAGACTCCTGAAGAATCAAGTCCAATTCAGATTTCAGCATATTGTCCATTCTAGCAGCCATTGTAGCTGCAGTAAGCTCAAGATGTGGCACGGTAACTGTTTTTACTGGAGCAACCCTTACTTTACCCATAACAAATGCACAATGTTGGTTACCTCTGTGATTCTCCATGAGCAAGTATGACACTGTGCCAAAACCCAGCTCACTGGCATCTGCAAAATGATGCAGCTGCGCTGAGGTGATTTCACCAAAGTTAAGTGGCTTCATGCATCTTTCAACCTGAAAGTCATTCAAGTTCTGAAGACTAGCCAGCCACAGATTCCACTGACGTCTGAGAGTTTCTGGAATCTTGTCATCCCAGTCATGTTTTGTTCTACAAAGCTCCTGCAGTATTTGCTTTGCAGGAAGAATAACTGGAGAAAGTATTCCAAGAGGATCATAAATGGAGCTGACCATGGACAATATACCTCTCCTTGTAAGAGGCTTTTCCTGTAGGGTTACTTTGAACTGCAAAGTGTCTGTCTCAACACACCACTGAACCCCTAGAGCTCTTTCCAATGGTAACTTGTCTTTCTCCAGGTCCAAATCCTTCACTGTCTTAGCTTTGCTCTCCTCACTTATGGATGCAAGTACAGTGCGACTGTTGGACATCCACTTGGTCAAATTAAATCCTCCTGATGCACACATCTCCCTTAAGTCATGCATTAGAGCAATACCCTGCTGTTCAGTAGCCACAGACGTCAAACAGTCATCCACATAGAAATTCCTAAGGACTGTCTGAATTACCTCTGATCTATGCTGTGCACTGTTGTCCTTTGCACACCTTTGCAAAGCGTAGATTGCACAACTTGGGGAGGATGTAGCACCAAATAAGTGGACACTCATTCTGTATTCCTCCACTTCCTGTGCAGTGTCCCCTTTAGGCCACCAAAGGAATCTTAACAGATCTTTATCTTTAGCAGGAACTCTGACCTGATGAAACATCCCTTCTACGTCTGCTGCAAGGGCAATCGGCTTATGTCTGAATCTCGCCAGAACACCAATAAGAGAATTATTCAAGTTGGGTCCTTGCAACAGTTGCGAGTTGAGTGATTTTCCTTGGTAGGTAGCTGCGCAGTCAAACACCACTCGAAGTTTGTGTTTTTGTGGGTGATATACCCCGTGGTGTGGGATGTACCAGATTCTGCCAAGGGTTCCTTCAATTTCACTTGCAGGGATTTTCTCAGCATGACCTTTGAGTAGCATGTCCTCCATGAAACTACAATAGTCCATGTAGAAAGCTGAATTTCTTTTGAATTTTCTTTTTAGAAATTGTGAACGCAGAGAAGCTACAACATAGTTGTTGGGAAACATTACATCCTTTTTTTTTCAAAGGAAGGTCAATGCAGTAATGCCCATCTACAAGCTCTATGGACTGTGATACAGACTTCATAAACTGTCTATCCTCAATGGACATTTCCAAATTTTCAGCTTGTTCACATTCAGGAAAATCATACCTCATTTGCTGTTGGATTAGGTTCTCCAAAGTTACCACTGAAATCCTGTTTGCCATCACCTGTGTCCATCCTGTGTTTCTGTTAGTTTGGATGTTCTCTCTCTCCAAAGGTCCATTTACAATCCAGCCCAGGATGGTCTTGACAGCATAAGGCCCATCTCCTCTACGGTTGATGACCTTCCATGGCTCAAGAATCTTAGGTACATTTGTTCCGATTAGTAAGCCAATACCGGCATCGATCTGAGGAAGATGCACCTCTTCAAGATATTTCCATTTCTGAACATCCTTCTGTTGCGGAATGTTTTCTCCTTTAACTGGAATCTCTTTTTGAGAGAACACCTGAGGGAGATCCACAAAATTATTCTCGTTCAGTCCACTTATTTCCAGTTCGGTGCAAACATGTGTACTAACAGACCTTTCCTGTCCCATAGTACGCAGTAGGATGTTTGTTTTCCTGCCAGTTAGCTTTAATTCCTTCATTAGCTGTTCTGTACAAAATGTCGCAGAACTTCCTGGGTCCAAGAAGGCGTAAGTCAAAACTTCCTGATTGCTTTTTTTGGACTTAACTCTAACTGGTACTATGGCTAAAGAGCACACCAAATGACCAGCCCCAGTGCAGCCACAAGTTTCGCTGATGACAGTGTCAGTGACAGTTAAGGAGCTGTTTCCATCTTGAGATTTTGGAAGCACTGGCTTCCTGTCTGGGAGATGAAGAATGGTTGGATGCTTTAATGAGCATTTTTGACAAGTTAGTCTTTGCACACAACCTTTACTCATGTGACCTGGTAATAAGCAACCATAGCACAAGCCTTTAGATTTCAGAAAGTCAAGTTTTTCATTGTGTGGCTTATGCTTCAGAATGCTGCAAACGTCCAATCCATGGTTTTTATTACAGCATAAGCAGAGGGTTTCATGGCTTGCTTTTGCTAGATCTTTTTCCTTTGTTCTTTGTTTTTTGGGTTCTGGAACAGGTGTCACACTTGTTGCAAATGTGGTTTTCCTTTCTTTCACTTGCAAGTTACTTGATCTGTTTGTTTTGAATTTGAGATTGTCTTTTGCCATCGTGTTATCCTGAATATTGCCAAACAGTGGATGCGAAACAATCTTTGCCTGCTTGTCTACAAAACTAACCAAGTCACAGAATCTTGCTCTCAAGCCAGTCCTTTCTTGAAGCTCACAGGCAACTGCTCTCCATTTTTCTCTCAGTTTGAAAGGAAGCTTGGATACAATTGCACGCATGTTGCTTGGACTGTCCATTTCCTCAACATATTCCACACTGTCAATGGTGTTGCAACAACCAGTAAGGAAAAGAGCAAACTCATTTAAGGCTTTATTATCCTCAGGCCTTAAAGCTGGCCAGTTCAGTGCCTTTTCTGTATAGGCAGTGGCGATTGTGTACTCATTGCCAAAATGTTGGTAGAGTAGTCTTTTAGCCTCTTTGTAGCCCCTTTCAGAAGGCATGTGTTGACAGCTGCGTACCAGAACCTTTGGTTGCCCCTTGGTGAACTGTTCTAAGAAGTACAATCTGTCTTTGTTATTTGTTGTCTTACTCTCTACTCCATGTTCAAAGGCTCGAATAAAGAATGTGAAATCCAGCGGGTCTCCACTAAACACTGGAATATCCATAGGTGGAAGAGTAGATAAAGACTGCTGTTTTATGAAAATCTCAGCAATGTCATTTTGACGTTGCATTATGTTGAACAAGCTTCCTGTATCAACATGTGAAGGAATTCTCACATCTGACCTTGTTGGTTGTGATTTAGCAAAATCATGATGCACATCACTGTCTCTTGGAACTGCATCAGTATCAGGTGCTAGCTCACGAGAAAATGTTTTTGGCCGTACTACTTGATTAAGTGTAGCTTTAAGGGTTTCTGCAATAGTGGCAGCCCTAGCTGCATTACCAGATGCATCAGAAACACTACGAGCTGGTTCATACATGGACAAAACCTGAAGTTTGGCTTCAGCCGCAGCAATAGCAGTTTGGAGCTAAAAATTTTCCCTCTTTGCTTTGAGTTCAGTTTCCTCTCTCTCAAGCTCTTGTTTCTGTAATAACGCATTAGCTCGTGTCAACATCTCTGCCCTTTCAGTTTCAATTTTCAGTCTAGAAGAAGCTGTAGATGAAACACCTGAAGCCACCTGACTACGAGATTTTTTTGGAAAGAGAGGCAGTTGTGAAGAAGAGATAACCATTGAGGCACTGTCATTACATTCAACCTCTGCATCACATTGCTCTGCCTCCTTGGATTGGAGTTTTACTTTTTCAACCCAGTCTTTAACCTTGTCTACAAAGTGCTTAACTGCTTGAGACTTCGATTCGAACCAATGTAACTGATCTAAATATGCCTCATCATCTGACATAAATTCTCTGGTTGCATAATTAATGTCTTGGAATGCAGCAAAGGACTGTGCAAACTCACCATTTATGCAATCATACACAGTGTCAACATTACCAGAGTCCTCAAGCAAAGCTTCAATTTCTCTCATTTGCCTTGTTAAATGTCCCAGCTTGGCTCTTCTAGTTCCCAACAAGTGATGAAGCCGTTCCTCTTGTGCTTTAACAGTCATCTTCGGCACTCTTTTAGAGGCCGCGTTCAATTCCTCTGTTTCCATAGTAATCAATGTTCGTGTTCAAAGCGCGCATTGCGTTCATCACGAAAGCAGATGAGATCGCCCTCTTGCGATGCTGTGTGGAAACGCAAACATGGCGGGACCATGACGCTGCAAAGTTCAGCAATATTCAAAGTCCAATAATATCCCCAAAACGTCCGAAAAAGTTGTGAAAGCTCACTAAAGTCCGATCAGCAAAATCCGTAGTGTATGTAATCCAAATGGCATCGGAGAATCTCAGCCGAGAATCCCGCGATAGTCCGTTAATATCCAAGTAACGTTATGGTCTTTGATGTTGCGTGAATCACTCGATAATCTTCTCGTTAAAAACAAAAATATTGCTCGTTTCAAACGAAAAAGAGAAGTTTTCTTACTTTAAATGTAGGTGCAAAGTCCTATGTTAACTTCACTGGAACAGGAAAAAAGCTTCTTACTCGTCACAGAAGTCAATCAAAAAAGTTTAATCCAAACACAAAATTACAAAACTATACAAAATCCAGATGGCTCCTGTAGCCTTTCCTATGGTTTCACCTGTTAAACCTTTAACTGCTGTTACCTTGAACGTTTAAACAAGAGTTATTTTTTAATGACAGACGAGAACGGTAAGAAAACTGTTTCTCCCTTATTTCCTATACACGAACAACTACCCAGTTCGATCTTCCGCCCAAGTGGGCGTAACCATTAAAGAAACGGAACAGAAATTAGCCTGTACATCAGAAAACATAGGAAACAGTACTGAAATATATATATAAATATATATAAAATAAATACAGGAAAAAACAGAACTACCTCAGAAAGAAAGATACAAATATGATATATTCGGTTTATGCTTGAAATCAACACTCCAAGAAACAATACCATACAAATTATTGAAACGTAAAATTGGCTCTTACACACACACTGTGAACAGACACTTGGAGCAGGTGGGGGTTCGGTGCCTTGCTCAAGGGAAGGGAATGATAAGGCTAATTATATATGCATACCACTTTCTGAAACAACCTTACACAGTTTTGATAACGTTATTGATGTACACAATGTTAACGTAGCATGCCTATGATGATGTAATACCGACTGCACACATACACAGGCTTATTCTTGGGATTCCACAACTTCCCTTGATCATCCTCACAACTTATTCAACGTATTGATTGTAGCCATTTTGTTCTCCTTTCCGGTTCTGTATGTTTATAAGGATGTAAAACTTCAATTCATAATTTGTTAGTGTATTGGAGGTACAGATAACGACACAGCAGCTCTTCGGATTGTTTGTCCAATGTATTTCAATCATCGCCAAGGCAATGTTTTCCCCCACGGGCTAAATTCAGATCATGTGACGGGGCGTTCCCGAGGCGTACCCAGACCAACCGTCTGTATGAATGGTTCTTTAGACTAGGACTGTTCGATTCCGATTCCTGATTCTTTTTTCTGGAATCGAAAGAATCGATTCCAAGAATCGAATTATACGTATTGCGAAAACACACGTATACATACACGTATGTATGTGGGTAGATACATAGGGATATACATATATTTAATCCAGTATCATAAAACTATAGCATAAATTCCTGTTAAATTCTAAAAGCATTTTGTTAAGGAACAGACTCATGCACACGATTCTAGATTTCGTTGGTTAAGTCGCTGATTGCCTACACAATGCTGAAGTAATCATCCTACCCTAAACCATACTCTGTTTCACGACTGGATCCATTTATTTAGTTTGAACTTTATTTCTTGTTGACAAATGAAATCGGCTACATGGGCGCGGTTTGTGTAAAAAAAAAAATAATCATAAACAAGAGTAGATTTGGAATCGCCTTGGAATCGATTCTTCTTTCCCAGCCCAAATTTAGACGCCCAGTGTGAACACCAAGAGAAGTTAGTTGAAGAGGAAGAGCAGCGCGATGGCGTCCGCCTCAGCGGTTCTTCTGCTCCTGTCTGCGGGTTTATTCACGGTAACAGACGGTAAGTTTATTACAAAATCAAAGAAACACTTTAAACATGCGTTTGGGCGGTTTACCGATGGCGCCAAGTAACGTTACAAAAATCATTTATAAAGCACTTCATTTATCGGGACTTTTTAAACTATGTTCACGTTTTAAGGTCCCTGTTGTTCTTTTATGTTTAGGAGAGGACTGTAAGAGCTACTTCACCAGGGATAACGTGTACAGGTCTTCGCTTACCTGCAGGTTTTTGGAGCACTGCTGTGGAAGCTGCGATCACAGATACTGCTGCTCCTCTACATCTTCGAGGTTATCCCATGATATGCAAGATATGTGCACTATGTAAGGATTTTCTTTCTTAATACAATTGTCAGTGAGACCCAAAAGTTACTTTTTATACACCCTCACGTAATTCCAAACCAAAATGGTTTAAAAGAAATTACATGTGTGTGTGTGTGTGTGTGTGTGTGTGTGTGTGTGTATACATAGTGTGAACTACCGGGGAGTTAGAGGGAGCTCGGCTCCCCTTAATGACACATGGGCTCCCCCAAAAACGAGAAATGTGAAATTTTGGGGGGTCTCAAAAAATATTGACAATGTGTATATTTAGAAGTGCAATTTCAGTTGTGTAATGTGATCATGATGCAGTATTAAGTGTAAAATAGCAAAAATAGTATTCCTTCATGCATGACGGCGAATAAAACCTAATTTACTTCAATAAAGATTACTATACATCAGACATGGGGACATGTGACTTGGTGACTTGGACTCGAGTCGACTCGAGTCGCTATTTTTAGGACTTGAGACTTGACTCGGACTTGGAAGTTAAAGACTCGGGACTTGACTTGAGACACGATGACCTGAATGACTTGAGTGTTAATCACACCATGTTTTCAGTTTAAATATAAAATATATAAATTATTTTTTAAAATAAAGTTGATTACTCAGCTGGAGCGCAGGCTGAGAATAGCGTCGTGACTGGATCAGGACACTATCATCAGTCATGCCCTCTCTACCTTACACACACCACGCCCACTTAAATCAGATATCACATCACATCAACATGTCAGCCTGAGAGGTACCGAGGGTCATCGCTTTTGTCTTCAATAGTTCGCGCCTAAAAACGCGTGGAAAACGCTAGTCGAGCGGCTTTCACCTTCTTTCCAAAGCGGTCGGGCAGAAGTGCTCCTGGGGCGTCTGTCGTTGCTAAGCATCCGTGACACTCTCTCTCTCAATGAAGACGCGGAAATTTCAGCAAAGGATAAATGGATTTGCAGCACTAAAAATCGCTCGCAGTAGCTCTGCTACTAAATTCATTTCAAAATGGCAATCCATATACAGCTATGAACAGCTGTTCCTTCATCTTAGCTGAGCTTTCAACGTTGATACAAGAAAGGATGAAGCTGATTGGTTAGTTATTGTCACATGACCTGCGGTGCGCTTGCGGCATTCTGAAAAGTTTAGATGTTGAGCGCGTTGCTTCCATTATGAGAAGAGAATCCTACATTGCAAATAACGAACTTGCGCGCACAAAAGACGTGATGTGAACGGCCCCTAATGATCCGCTAGCAGGCCGTCAAAAAAAAAGCATTCCAGGGGCGGCGCTAGGGCTGGGCTAAGGGGGCATAAGCCCCGAATATTTTGTTACCTTGTCTTTCTCATAGAGCAAAACAATTAATCAGAAAAACAAATGTATCTGCCGCGATTACCCAATCATGAGAAGTGCATATTACATATATGTGTGTGAGTGTGTGTGTGAGTGTGAGAGAGAGAGAGAGAGAAAGAGAGAGAGGAGAAATGTAACAGTTTAATGTTGTATGTAAACTGTGTTTGAGAGAGAGAGAGAGAGAGAGAGAGAGAGGTGTTCAGAGAGGAGTCTGTTGGATGTTTAGTTTTATGGACTCAGTGTTGAAAATGTAAAACATTTCAAACACTGTTGGCAGAAGTGAAAGATAAATAATTTTAGGAAGTTACAATTTTGTTTGATTCCATGATGTATTTTACTGAACATGAGTATTTACAATGCAAATCCAAATTATTTTAATTTACTGACAGTTACTTATATCTTGTCTTTTAACTTTATTAAGATCAGATTCTGCAGGTAAAATAACAATATTAAGGTGACTTGACTTGGACTTGACTTGACATAGCTTGTGACTTGACTTGACTTGCCCAAGAAAAAAATACTTGGGACTTACTTGAGACTTGAAGGTTAAGACTTGAGACTTACTTGAGACTTGCACATGTGTGACTTGGTCCCATCTCTGCTATACATGCTATTCTTGTAATGAGCATCAAGGTGGTGGGATGCTGGGCTGCAAATTCCACTTATGTTAGTACGCAGTAGATTCGTAGAAAAAAAATAAACGCTGGAGGCCATTTATCACGCGCAAAGTCCTTAATTCATTTTGCAGTTATAGCATCATAGCAAGGGCAAAAAGAAAACAAGGCAGTTTAATTAATTTTGGTTTTATTAAGAAATTGTGTAGTGAGTGGAGAGACTGGAAGAACCAATATACATGGCTGTTTGTTAAGGATGGAAGCTTGTGGTGCATCGGAAATAAGCTGCGCTGCTCAGTTTGACCTATCAATTTGTGTTGGTAAAGTATAAGGGGCCGTTCACAATCGCGCCTAAAACCGCTTTCTCCTTCTTTCCAAAGTGATCGGGCAGTTGCGCCCCTGAGGCGTCTGCCGTTGCTAAGCAACCATGACCTGCTCTCTCTATAAAGACGCAGAAATTTCAGCAAAGGATAAATGGATTTGCAGCCAGGCGGCAAGGAAGTCGACCGGAAGTTGAAGTCGGCTGCGTGCTGCCATCTTGTAGCAGAACTTCACTTGCGTTAGCATTCCCATTGACCTCCATTCATTTTGGCGTCACTTTGACAGCGAATAACTTTACATCTGAGGCGTTTAAAGACTCAGTTTGTCCATTATTTATTTCTAAAGATACACGACAATGTATAAAGGGCTCCATTACCTTCTATGTTACATTATGGCCCCGTAGAAACAGTTTTTGTAAAAAATAGGCTCACGATTGCGTCATAACCACTCAGCTCTCTGTCGCATTACCGTACAGACAGGTGGAGAAGCTCGCAGGCAATTAACTTAATATGGCGTACTGAAGTTACATTTTAAAATACTATACAAAATAATTAATCAGAATACTTACTCCTGCTCACTCACGCCAAAGAACTCCCCGCTCAAGCTCGCCGTCTCTGCAAGATTAACGATGGCAGTTTGCACGCACAGCTACTAGAAGATTTACATCTGGCAGACAGGTTGCTGACGTCGTCAAGCTTCGTTTGAGTCTGCGCGTCAGAAACGGAAGTGCTGAAAAACGCTAAAAATGGGCTTCAATTGTCTCAGTTGAGTTCCAATGGGGTCGCTGTGTCCATTTCTTTTACGGTCTATGTTTGCAGCACTAAAAATCGCTAGCAGTAGCTCTAAATGTATTTCAAAATGGCAATCCATATATAGCTATGGTCAGCTGTTCCTTCATCTTGTCTGAGCTTTCAAAGTTGTTACGGGAAAGGATGAAGCTGATTGGTTGGTTCTTGTCACATGACCCGTGGTGCGCTTGCGGCTCTGAAAAGTTGAGATGTTTTTAACTCGATGCAGTGCGGAAGCGCCTGGAAAAAAACATAGCCATATAGAGACATCTATATATATATATATCTCTCTTTATGGCTCTGGAAAAAAAACGATCGCTTCCATTATGAGCGCGTGCCTACATTGGAAATAGCGAACTAGAGTGCGAAAAATACGTGATATGTGAATGGCCACTAATAGTGCATATACAGTTGCAGCTGTTATGTATCTTTTTAAGTCATTGTAAGTCCTTTTTTGAGGCACTCGTGTCGATTATGTATAATAGTGCATAAACTTGTAGCTGCTGTAAGTCCTTATTTGAGGCACATGCAAGCGTATCCAGTCTGATTAATATTAAAAGTTATCATGTCAGGAAAACCTACATACCCTTACACATCTATCTTACACACCTCTGTAAAAGCTAATATGCCATATGCATATTAATTTGCGTATTATGCGGCACACAGGCTCTCAACAACAATGACAGCTGATCAACGATTTCAACAGTAGGCTAGATGGGGGTTGGGTTAAATTCAGAGAAGATATCCCTACATGGATCAGTAAGAGTAATCCACCAATACATGATTCACTATGAACATTCACGTCACTCTAAAATGACAACGCGTTCAACAGCAGCAGAACTGTACAAATGCTGGACATCCACACACCACGCCACAGTATCACCACTTACACCTCCATAACAATGTGCATGAATCAATACTCATCAAATAATAAAGCACTCACCTGTCACTTGTAAATAAAGTCAATGCGTCTGTCATTCAATGTCCCTTTACTCGTATTAAAAAAATAAACATGGCCATATAAGTTGTTGTGCTAGCTGTTAGCCACTCATTGATATATTCTTTAAAATGGCGCACAAAACTATTGTCAGTGAATTCAGTTGAAGTAGTTTATCCTTCAGTTATTTCTCTTTTGTTTGCAAAAGAGCGCCTTAAAAAAGGCAGATCGCAGCAAGATCTGGTGTAGAGGCGCTGGTGACAGTGGCTTGGAAATTCCCAACTAAACGATGGACGCAGTGTTACCAAATTGGGCTAGGTGATGAGTGGGGCTAGGCCGTAGGGCTGTCAACGAATATTCTAAATTCGAATATGTATTCGAATAGTTTTAAAAAAACTAATTTTGAAGGTGAAAATGAATATTCGAATAACAAAAAAATGTGGGAAAAAAGGCCCGCAGTAGTAGAGGCGTGGCTGTCTCCTTTGCGAGTGGGCGCGCTAGCGCGCCTGAGGGTTCAGGGACAGGTCACAGCCTCACAGGAGTCGCACTGTCTGTCACAGCATCACTGCTGAAAGATGACGCGTCTTCATGGAAGATTCCTACAAGTGCAGAGCCCAACTCGACCGCAGCAGAGAAAATGAGGTCAAATTGTTGACCCGCGAGATAAAGTTGTATGCAAGCTATTTAAGATACAGTTAGCATACCATTCGACCACTAGCAACATGAGGTCACATCTCAAAAACGTGCACCCAAATGAGCATGGCATAATGTGTGGAACTCCAGCTAAACCGTTACGTCTTGACACTTAACGCTACTTTGCATCGCCCGCCGCAAGCTCTTTGTCTGCAACACGACAAGAGGCCATAACGGATAAAATAATTTAGTTCATTTGTAAGGACATGAGACTGATCAGTATCATGGATGAGGCAGGCTTCGGGGAGTTCTGTCAAGCAATGGATACGAGGTTTATTTATTTATCGTTTCATGTCAAAGAAAAGTTCCATGTTTACCACAGCACAGCTCGCTCGGAGCATTCAATGCCAGTTCTATATGCTGTAAAACTTCAATCACCGAATGAAGCCTGCTATATTTGGGACAACAGTCGCGACCTTAAATTACTTGCACAAAAATTAGTTTGTTCATTTAAACCATTATGCGCAGATAACGTGAGGGTGAGAGAGCGTGAGGTCTGCAGTCTTGGCCATTAGTTGATTTCCTTGTTTTTGTGTAGGTAATACGTTGTCATACGTTTAAACTTAAATAGACTACCTACACAAGTAGTTATGTCTCTTTGTATTATTTTGTCCTTTTATTGACGTAATGTGCGTCATTGACATGCGTAACTAGATGTTTGAATAGTTCGAATATTCGTGTGTTTTTAGAGGGAATACTCGAACGTAATTTTTGAGCAATTTTGACAGCCATACTAGGCATAGAGCCGTGGGAATGGAGCGAGGCCGGTGGAGTGATTACAAATGAGCGACACCTGCGACACTCACCGGTCTGGAGTCCCACGGAGGAGATCAGGAGGATATAAAATAGGAGCGACGACAGTGAAGGATGAGAGAGGACCAGGCCTGGGCTTTATTTTGTGTTTGGTTTTTGTTTGTGCGCGGCCATCATCTGTGACGGGGCTGTCACACTGTTGTGTGTTTATTTTGTTATTAAAGTTTTTATTTGAATGTCCGCCGGTTCCCGCCTTTTTCTTCCTGTGATGATGAAGTTTGTATACTGTTACTAAAGCTCATTACAAATCTGAATCGATGACTTTGAACAAAAGGGAAGCATTATCTGTAGTACTGGCCCGGTTATTACAGTCTATATGTGCTGGCCGCATACCTTTTTTTTTATGTAGGATATTCCAGTTCAACCTCAAAGAAACTAATCATAGGTCATTTTGTGGACATTACACAATAAAATGATACCTAAATAATAATTTTTTTTAAAAACATTTTAGTTTTTATAGGATAAGCAGAGAAGGCCCTGCTGGCACTGATAGCACACCACTGCCTGAGATGCTTCATAGGTGAGTAAAACACAAATTAGTTTTCATTTTTGGGTGAATTAATCCTTTAATATCGGTTTTTGAGCTTAGTCTAATCGTTGATGTAAATCTCAAACCATATCTTCAAATTTACTTGCATTTCCAGCATTGCATCTGGTTCTGTCCTTCCATTTTCTTGCATTACCCAACGTTTCCTTCTGAGGTTGTAATTTTTTCACTGAAATGTTAATGTAGTTTGCAAAAAGCACCCTACTCCCTGTAGGTGCATGTTACGCTTTTAACAGCGACTTTGTCACTTACAGAACAAACACTTTAAAAAGCAGTTTTGTTTTGGTCAATTTAAAGCTTAGGCAGAGGAGAGAAGTAGTATGATGCAACCTTTACATTTTTGAGTGCGTTAACGCGGTGACCAAGGCAAGACGGGGCTTGATCAAAGTAGTTAAACAAATTTTTTTCGTTTTTTTTGTGGCAATGTTTGCAATAGTGACCCTGATTTGAAACCTGATTTGATAACGGTTTATAATGATATTATGTTTTTAATAATCTAATCTAAGCACAAAGCAAACTAACCAGTGTGTTTTATTGAAACCATAGTGGTTTCATTAAATTAATCGAAAAATAAAATGTTAATTAATAACATTTTCATATAAATAAGATTTATAGATTCAATTATAGATCAAATATACTTTTTACACAAAAGATGCTTTTTCTAATGCTTGTAACTTAATGTTTTTATCTGTCCAGCAGCAAAACCAGTATTGCCGTTACTTTATCAATAGTAGGGGCTGTGGTCTTCGTCATCTTTTTCTTCATCTGCTGTTGCTGCTGCCCCGGCTGCTGTATCTATCAAACGTGTGTAAAACCCAGACGTAAGTGTTTAAGTGGTAATGAAATACTTTAACAAAAACTGAAAATGTAATTGTCCTCAGGCCATTCAAGATGTAGATGAGTTTGTTTCTTGATCCAAAAAGATTTGGAGAAATTTTATCACTGCCGAATCCTCTGCAGTGAATGGGTGTTGTCAAAAGGAGTCCAAACAGCTGATAAAAACATCACAATGATCCACAAGTACAGGTGCATCTCAGTAAATTAGAATGTTGTGGAAAAGTTCATTTATTTCAGTTATTCAACTCAAATTATGAAACTTGTGTAAATAAAGTTCAATGCACACAGACTGAAGTACTTTAAGTTTTTGGTTATTTTAATTGTGGCATTTACCCACATTTAACAAAAACCCACAATTTCAACCTCGACCAATTAGAATAGGGTGAAATGTGAATCAGCTAATCAACTCAAAACACCTGCAAAGGTTTCCTGAGGCTTCAAAATGGTCTCTCAATTTGATTCACTAGGCTACACAATCTTGGGGAAGACTGCTGATCTGACAGTTGTCCAGAAGACAATCACTGACACCCTTCACAAGGAGGGTAAGCCATAAACATTCATTGCCAAAGAAGCTGGCTGTTCACAGAGTGCTGTATCCAAGCATGTTAGCAGAAAGTTGAATGGAAGGAAAAATTGTGGAAGAAAAAGATGCACAACCAACCGAGAGAACCGCAGCCTAATGAGGATTGTGAAGCAAAGTCGATTCAAGAATTTAAGTGAACTTCACAAGGAATGGACTGAGACTGGGGTCAAGGCATCAAGAGCCGCCACACACAGACGTGTCGAGGAATTTGATGAACCACAGACAACATCAGAGATGTCTTACCTGGACTAAGGAGAAGAAGAACTGGTCTGTTGCCCATTAGTCCAAAGTCCAAGGTAAAATGACCATGGTGTTGGTGTGCTTGACTGGCCAGCAAACTCACCAGACCTGAACCCCAGAGAGAATGTATGGGCTATTGTCAAGAGGAAAATGAGAAACAAGAGACCAAATAATGCAGATGAGCTGAAGGCCACTGTCAAAGAAACCTGGGCTTCCAGACCACCTCAGCAGTGCCACAAACTGATCACCTCCATGCCATGCTGAATTGAGGCAGAAATTAAAGCAAAAGGAGCCGCTACCAAGTATTGAGTACATGTACAGTAAATGAACACACTTTCCAGAAGGCCAACAATTCACTAAAAAAGTTTTTTTTTCTTATTGGCCTAACTTGTTGAGATAGTCAACTGGTGGGTTTTTGTTAAATGTGAGCCAAAATCGTCACAATTAAAAGAACCAAAGACTAAAACTACTTCAGTCTGTTTGCACTGAATTTATTTAGTAGCCTACATGAATTTCACAATTTGAATTGAATTACAGAAAGAAGTTAACTTTTCCATGTCATTCTAATGTATTGAGATGCACCTGTAGTTTACACGACTCCAGTCCATTAACTAGTGAGGCTAAAAGTGTTAATAAGAAACAAATCAATCAATAAGATGCTTTATAACCTTAAATTGTCACTTTTGGCCAAAATGCAAGTCCTCTATCCATAATATTTCTATCTCCAGTAAAAAAAAAGCATTTTAATGAATGCATAATGCATTATAAAATAGTACAAAGCACATGTCAAACATTCATCTGATCTGATATCTGATCTTATGGCTGTTTGAGAGAATTTCTTTTTTACTATTATTAAATTTATTATAAAACTACCACTTATAAGTGGTCTTTGATCGCTTTAAGTAAAGTAGTATCAGAAAAATGGCAAGATATGAGACTTTATACATTATAATCCATCATAAATGTGGATGCAACATGTTTCATTGTGTTACAAATCATTATACTCTTAAAAGCTAGAACCACAACTAAGTTAATATTATAGTATATTAAAACTGTTTTTATTAATATTCATGAGATGAACATGAGCTTTTTATAATGCATTATGTATTCATTATAATTCCTTAAGAATACACTTATAATGAAAGTGTAACGAAATAAACCTCTTGTCTGAATCGCGAGAGAAATATCCACAGACCAATCATTCTAGTCCTAAACCAATATGTTGGTGGAGTTTGATGTGAGACTTTGGACTTTTTTTTACAGGAGAAAGTGCCGTTATGGTTAATTTTGTCCTGAAGCGATGGTTTAAAGGAAAAAATGTCTTTGATAGATTTTTTTTCTTGGAAACGTGTGGCTTTTGTCTGTTCTGCAGATGTTTATTTTTGGGTGAACCGTTCCATTAATGGGGTTTATAGATGATTCAGGATACTAATTATTGAATTATTAATTGACTTCTGTCTTTTTTTTTTAACAGCTGTGGATGAAACACATGTAACTACAGTCATGAATACACAATCCATTCAGCAGCAGCCGGTAATGCAGGGAGGCCAGTATCCA
This sequence comes from Carassius gibelio, assembly GCF_023724105.1. NCBI lineage: Eukaryota > Metazoa > Chordata > Actinopteri > Cypriniformes > Cyprinidae > Carassius > Carassius gibelio. The sequence continues at coordinate 5,710,568 of NC_068392.1, read as the reverse complement.
CAATACCAACCAGTGCCGACTCAAGCAGGTTACGGGGGTCAGCCTATGCAGACAGCACCATATCAGGGACAGTCATATGCACCAGAACCCCCACCCTCGTATGACATGGCCAGTAAGAACACCTAGTGCTGGATAGACTGAGACCATGTAGTAGTCTTTTCTGTGAAAGTAACTAGTGTCTTTTACTGTTTCCAGCGAGTCCTGGATATCCCACTATTCAGGGTGCATATAATGGAGGCCAGGCCATGTACCCCATGAAGTCACCTGACCAGCCGGGTGCTGCTCCTGTCCTTTCAGAGACATTGAATCAGCCAGCTTACAACCCCGACTACATGCAGCCACCAAAAACCGGTTACTAAACTGCAACCATCTGTCAAATCAGTCATTGCTGGATTGTGGAGTTTGACGCAGTTTCGCAAGGCAGTAAAAATGTGCATTATACAAGACTATGTGCTATGGTCAGGGTTATTAGTTTTTTAATTTTAGTTATTTAGTTTTATTTCAATTTCTTTCATTTTATTAAAAAATAAATAAATGATTACTATAGAAAGTTTTACATGAAAATGTACAAGCAATGAGTGAAAATAGATTCACACATTAAAACAAAATGCAGTTTAAGATTTATATTAGTGTTTTCTGCCTTTGGTATTAATAATTCTGGTATACACTGATATACAATATAAAATTAAATATACTAAAAATACAAAAATGTAAAATATAACTTGCCATCTTTATTTTATTTTCATTATTTTTGTTAGTTAATTTTCTTTAGTTACAGCTCATGTAATTCTGTTGAGTTTGCATAAAGGTTTTTTTTTCTGAATTTCAAATGGCAGGAAGTGTGATTATATATAAAGAAAGTATCAACTATTTTTTTTCCTTTTGAGGGTATAAATGCAACTGCGTTTTGAATAACAATGAGTGTCACAAAACTTTCACAATTATGTCATGAGTCCCACTGACAATCTGTACCAACAAGTTTAAATCCACACACTCGTTTTTAAGCACATAATGGCTGTTAAGGTAGGAAAAATGGTTACTTTTTTATAGCAACCTTTATTAAAGCATTAGGAAACCCCCATCCCAACATTTGCAGTGCCTTTTCAGATTGTATTTTACCGTTTCAGGTGACATTGCTTTTTTGAGATGCAGTCTATTTGTTAAATGGCTATACATTGTGAATATGTTAAATTGGTGTTTTATATGTTTTCTATGTGTGAAAGATGGAAAAAAACATTTTTTAGTCTCTTTTACCCAGGAACTTGGGACTTTGGCCTGGTACTCGGTGTGTTTCCACCACAGGAACCAGGAACTAAAAGTTCCAATTAAAAAAATGCCCCCCTCAGAAAGTCCCTGCTGGCGAGGTAGTACTTTTTCAAAGTTCTGGAACTTTCGGGGGCGGGACTTGGGCGCTAAACATCCTGATTGGTTGAGTTCACGCAGCATTGGCTGGGTTCAACCACCATTTATTGGGATCATTTTCAAAATATTACTGTTATTGTGTCATGAAATATAATTTTAAAAGTATGTAAGGTGAGAATGTAGTTGTTTAAAACTCAAATCTGTGGTTTATTTATAAAGACAGTGCCTATTTAAAAATGTGTTTCGCCGATCTCTGAGACGTGAGCTCCACGTGATCAGCGAGAGCTCAGTCCTCATGTATCCGCCGAGAGCAGCCTCACCTCGGCTAGACCTTCTGATGTGTGCCGCTGGCTCTGATGTCTCTTTTGAGTGGTTAAACATAAAATATAATTCATTTTGGGTAAATCTAACAGGTTATCTTTGGTCTGTATTCAATTTATCTATATGTTAAAATGAAAATAAAAAGGCAAATTTATATCATATTTAGTTTCATTGTAATGACTGTATATACACATTTCCCTGAACTAAGTACATTTCTGCAGCTGTTATGTTTAAAGGGTAACTAAACCCTAAACCAACTTTTTTTTTAGTTAATGATCTGTAAGAATGGGGCTTTATTAGTGCGGTTCATTGATTCGAGTAACGTTTTTGACATTTGAGTATGAAGTGTTTTAATTCTACAATATCTGGTGTAAAAACGTCTGAGTGCTGCCCTCTTCAGGTTGAACTGTGGCTACTGCGGTTGATTTTTCCTATTGGATGTTGCGGTGACAACAAGTGACGCAAGCAGTTTCCATCTCACCACGCCCCTTGGTACGAGCTACCACGCCCTTGGTAGTATAAAACCATCTTGTTCCGTCAAAATCACTGTAGTGAGTCAGGAGTTGGAATTGCGAGTATTGAAAGCGACCAGGATAGACTATTATAGCATCTATTTAGCATAGCATCTACATACTTATTTAGATTTTGTGTATCTTATATAGTTAATTAGCATAGTTGTTGGTGTAATGTTAGTATTGTTAGAAGCATAGTTAGTTGCATAGTATTGCATCAGTTAGGATAGCTTCAAGTTGGCTTAGATTTATCTATGTTTAGTACAATGGTCAGGATGGTACGTTTGTGTAGTGTTGCTGGTTGCAACAGCACTGCTGGACTGAATAGTTTTCCAGCAGACTTTAAAATTAGGCACCAGTGGTTGCATGCACTTGGCCTGGAAGACCGCGAGTTCCCGCCTAGAGCTATAGTGTGCAAACTGCATTTTACGCAGGATTGCTTCTCCAACGCAATGGAGGTGGTAATGGACTTCTCCACACAGCTTGCGCTGAAAAGTGCAGGAGTTAAGACCGCAGTTTGAGCCAGTGGCTCGAATTGATATGGCTCATGCCACAGATACCTCGACATCCTCCACTTCAGGTGAAGGTGGGGGAGAAAAGTCCTCTACTTCAAATGAACGCTCTGTTGCAAAGCTACTTGCGTCACTACAGTCACTCTCCATTTTAGCTACTCTGACAGCAGCTGTCAATCAATCCGTCACTGCGTGTCTCAGGTTCACACCCCACCCGCTCAGCCCCGCCCTCCGTTTATCCCATCTATCTCCGCTGTGCTCTGCCCACTTTTCAGCATTTTTCAAATGTTGCCAGTGGGTGGAGTCAGGCTCTGACCAGGGGTTTAGTTACCCTTTAAATGAAAACGAAAGGAGGCAGAGGTGTTTGATATCCCATTTTTCACAAAAAGATGAATCTTTAGATCTTTCTTGAAAATGAGTAAAGACTAATTGAAAAAAAATTAGCTGTACGTATTGAGATTGGGAGGTCATTCCACCAGCTGGGCACAGTCCAGGAAAAGGTCCATGAGAGGGATTTTGAACTTCTTTGGGATGGCACCACAAGGCGTCGTTCACTTGCAGAGCGCAAACTTCTGGAGGGCACATAAGATTTAACCAGTGAGTTATCTTGTAGGCAAGCACCAGTACCTTGAATTTGATGTGAGCGGCTACTGGTAGCCAGTGTAACATGATGAGGAGAGGATTAACGTGAGCTTTTTTTGGCTCATTGAAGACAACCCTCGCTGCTGCATTCTGGATCAATTGCAGAGGCTTGACAGTGCATGCAGGAAGAGCCAGGAGAGCATTACAATAGTAAGTGAAGGTATGACTGAAGAAGAGATTGCTTGAAGGAGGTGAGTGGGGATCGGATCAAGTGGACAAGTAGTAGGATGATTGGACAGGAGAAGTTTGGAAACGTCCATCTCTGATAGTGGGGAGGAGGAGGAGAAAGAGAGCATCGGTCATTGTGAAGTTGTCCTCAGTCAGAGGTGTGGAGAATTGGTCACTGATAGATCTTGTGTTATTTGTGAAGTAAACTGCAAAGTCATCCGCTTTAAGGGTCGATGGAGGAGGTGGTGGCGGTGGATTGTGGTTGAAGAGTGTCCGAGCGTCATGACAGCTGTTAATTTTGTTGTGGTAGTAGGATGTTTTAGCCGTGAAGACATTTTCAGAGTTTCTTGATTTCTGCCATTTCCTCTCTGCATCCCTGAGTTTATAGCGATGTTCACGGAGAACCTCGGACAGCCAGGGGCAGATGGGGCAGTGCGTGCTGGCCGAGACGTCAGTGGGCAAAAGTTGTCCAAGCAAGATGTTAAAGTGGAGCAAAGAGTGTCCGTATCGCTGTTCGTGTCCAGAGCTGAAAACTGAGAGAATGGTGGAAGAGAGGATGAAACCACAGCAGATAGGCGAGATGGAGAGAGTGAGCGTAGGTTCCGTCGAAAGGTGACCTGCGTTGGAGTGTGTGCCACTTCAGGAGTAAGTGCTAGGTTAGCAGTAATGAGGAAGTGATCAGAGGTGTGCAGTGGAGCAACTGAAGAGTTGTCCACAGAGCAAAAGCGTGTGTAGATGAGGTCCAGGTGGTTGCCTGATTTGTGAGTCGCTGTAGTAGACACTTGCTTGAGATCAAATTAGGCGAACAGAGTGTTGAAGTCAGCAGCCTGGGGTTTATCTAGGTCAGGGGTGCCCAACCCTGTTCCTGGCGATCGACTGTCCTGCAAAGTTTGGCTCCAACCCTAATCAAACACACCTGCCTTTAATTTTTAAGTGAGCCTGAAGACCTTAATTAGTTGCTTCAGGTGTGTTTGATTAGGATTGGAGCTAAACTTTGTAAGACAGTCGATCGCCAGGAGCAGGGTTGAGCACCCCTGATCTAGGTGGATGTTGAAGTCTCCAAGCAGTACCAGAGGAGTACCATCTTCAGGAAAGTTTGATAGCAGCACATCCAACTCCTCCAAGAAGTTTCCCAATTCATCTGGGGGACGATGACCTCAAAGTGGATTGTAACAGGGTGGGTTACAGTAATGGCATGTGATTCAAATGAACCATTACCTGTAGGTGATGGCTGAAGATCAAATTTCCATTCTTTTGATATAAGGAGACCCGTACCTCCACCCCTCCCAGTGATACGAGGAGTTAGGGAACAAGTGAAATTAGTGGAGAGGGCTGGAGGGTTGGCAGTATCTTCAGGTTTGATCCAAGTCTCAGTCAGTGCCATGAGGTTGAGACCGGAATGAGTAGCAATAGAAGAAATGAAGTCTGCTTTGTTATCTGCAGACTGGCAGTTCCAGAGACCAACTGGAATAGAGAGCAAAGTAGTAGAGGTCAGAGGGAAAAGCCGTAGGTTTGTCAGACAGGCCGTCCTGCGATGTACGTAGAGTGCTCTTCGAGTGTTAGTAGTGATAGTAGAGATCTGAATCACACAGTGACTACAAGTGTAAGAAATATTTGAGAACAAGCTATACAAAAAGTAAAGAAAGGGGGGGAAAGCAATACTCAATTGCCCTGTCGTTGTCCTTGCTCGGTGGAGTCGCGCAGGTAGAGTCGATTGTCTTCACACGAGGGCGGCCGCGGTGAAACCTACCGCTTTTGTATTTGCCTGATTACCTGTGATTGAAGTCAGCTGCCCACGCCTCACTATTTAGCAGATCGAAACTGGGCAGTCCCACGATAGGCAAACGAAAAACCAATCGCCACTTTCAGCACATATTTACCAGGGTAAGACACACACAATTAAAACCAAAAACTTTCCTAGCAATGACAATCACACAGTAGTCTAATGAGAAAACGAGACAAAACACTCACAAGCTGCTGTCCTTCTCTGTTGCTCGACTGTTTCTTCTGACAAGTGCTTTCAAAACTGCTAATTAAGTAATTTCACTGGCTTTGGCCACGCCTCACTATTTATCAGATCGAAACTGGGCAGACGCGAAACCAAGTGCCACTTTCAGCACATATTCACCAGGGTAAGACACACACAATTTAAACCAAAAACTTTCCTACGAATGCACAAAGTCCGCACTACCGAGGATGCACGTCCAAAATCAGCGTACTTTGTATTGAGAAACGTGCACAGACCTACGTCACCAGTCTATTTGCCTAATCTTCCTGGTACTTTACACCGTGGTGGAAACGCAGAAAGCAACAGGTCTGGGGGAAAAAAAGTTCCTGGTACAAATATTCCGGGTAATTTCGATGGAAACGTGGCATAACAGGTCCTATTCAAATATGTATTTATACATTCAGACTTGTAACTATATATTCAGATTTACATTTATGTACTAGACAATATATATTCAGGCTTATAATTATATTATTACACAATATTATACTATTTTGGGGAGTACTAGAACATGCTTGCATGCATTTACTATGTACAGATATGTATTATGCATATGTATTTTTATTTAATTCTATCATAATAACATAAACTGCAGTGAAACTGTTATACAGTTGAATTTATACCATAGTACAGTCTCAGGCGGCAATGTATAAAAACCGATGCAAACTCATTGTCTGCCAGCATGAGTCGCTGTGTGAGTGGTACAGATCAAGGTTTCGCCGGGAACAGCTCCACACACACACACAAAAAAATCCTGCTTTATCAGACATTACATACAAGATTGAATTAAAATGCCATCTATTTTTTCTGAAGTCCTGAAGTCGGTGTCTTTCAGTAATAAAGTGATATAAAACACCTGCACTCAATGTATGCACTGCACACTGTAGTATCACAACTGAAGTGTAAATTCTGCAGATTACATCATTGTCCAGTATTGTACAGTCAGTAATTTATGATCAAAACGTTTATAATAATATTCAGAATATTTTACAGTTGGTTTGATACATTTATCTCAAACGGAGTCAGAATCTAATTAAAGTGGATATGGTTTAATTAACATGAAAAATATGGATTCAATATTGTATATAAAAACAATAAAGGCATAATCAGAAAAATATTGTGCATTATAGGGTATTGTGAATTATAGGGAATAATATTCTGAATATTTTACAGCTGGTTTGATACCTTTAGATCAAATGGTGTTATCGTTTAATGGATTTATATTATTGCATAAATTAAAAGTTGTACAATTATTATAAAACACACAAAAAGGTAGCATTGTGCAATAACAGGGATGTTTTTAATATTGGTTTTATATTATAATGTCACATAGTTAAATTGTTTAATTAATTTATATGGTTAATAATAATAATTAAAAAAAGAAATTAAGCCTTGTGCAACGTGAAGGACACATATTTATGACCATTTAAGTTAGTCTGGGCTCAAAACATAACAGCCTCAAAGAGTTTAATTGGCAAAAAAAAAAAATGTATGTCTAATGAATGTCAAACATAACTTTTGTAAGATTTGGTCATAGGAATAAATGACATTTTAAAATATATAAAATAGAAAACAGTTATTTTAAATAACAAAAATATTTCAACATTTAAAAAATGTAAAATCTCACTGTTCAAAAACTTTTGACTGGTAGTTTATGTGTGTTTGTATTTTTTTTAAGACTAGACTGTATATGCATACTGATACACAAAAGAAAATCCCAAAATCAATCCTGTGTTTGGATTTTTTTAAGACTAGATTTTATATGCATACATATCTCGGCCTATAAACCTATTTTTACCCTCAATTTCTGTACATGCAGCCCATTTTAACTGAAATTTGTGGGACATTTTAACATAACCAGCCATTTCTACGTAAATGACATTTTATATATACTACATTCATATTAAACTGTTTTATTTGAAAGAGCATGTCAAAACATTGTTCATAAACCTTTGCTTTGTTGGTAAGCATATGTATGATTGATTTACCCTTATTGGTGATTAATGAAATGTCAGGCTCACTTATTTTACAATTTCTCTGACAAGCTTTATGTAACTCTGCCCTGTTGCCTTAAGAAACTCAGACCAATCAAATTATAGTTACATGTCAACAAGTGTTGAAGCAAAAATGGAAAATTAGTTATTGTGGTTGACTATAAAAATGTTAAGAGATATGCCACTTCAATCTAATTTGGCACAGTTGAGCTGACTTCACCCTTATTCCAAACCTAAATGGTTGGAATCTTCAAAAATGACACACACACACACACACACACACACACACACACACACATATACATATATATATATATATATATATATATATATATATATATATATAAATAGTTAAGCAACATGGTAGTTCTCTCATAAGTCATCGATGTTAGCAAGACAAAACTATTTTGACAGGGACAATTTTGCACAAACAGAAACACGCACACATGTAAAAAAAAAAATCCCATTTGATGTCTACTGTAAGTGAACACGTGCCTGGTTTGGACTGTCTTTTATGGTTTGTTTGGTGAATTTGTAGCACTTGAATGTATATGGGGCCCCCTACTGGTGAACTAATAAAGAAACAATAAAAAAAATAAATAACAGTCTTGTCTTGTCTTGTACAGAATTTAAATAACCAACAAATTATTAGTAACAAAACACATGAGTGTGAATGATGCAATTTCTACCTTTGATCTCGTAGGTGTCTGATTCACTATGAAAAGTGAGCACTGTCTTGACTGAACTTCTCACTCTTTCCCTCAGTGTAGCCATCTCGTAACGTTCACCTTGGAGATTGAAAATGAGCAGTAAACAATACAGAACCAGAACAATAAAACCCACAGAAGAGGTGGGAGTTCAAGAAGGAATCTTTATATTACCAAACTGCAGGGAGAGGAAGAGTAGAAGTCATGATCTGCAAGATTAACCACAATCTGATGTGATCCAACCACCTCAGAGAAAACCATTGTTGAGCTGCTGCAAGAGCTTTTGAAGCACAGCAACTGTGGTCAAATAGTTCTCATGTGTTCTGATTGGTGGATGATGATGATGAGTGGATAAAGACTAGAGCAATCAAATAGTGAGAGAGTGATCTGCTCACCTGATTATGTTAAAATGCCAATCCATATGATTCGCGAACACAGCGTTCGGAGCTTGAATAATTATACTCATTTCAGGAGTTCGGAGCGGGTTCGCGAATCATTTGAGTCAGTTTGGGGATCGCGAATCATTTCAGTCTGTTCGGGAGCTCGGAGCGGGACCGCGAATCATTTGAGTCAGTTTGGGGATCGCGAATCATTTGAGTCAGTTTGGGAGTTCGGAGCGGGTTCGCGAATCATTTGAGTCTGTTCGGTCGCTCGGAGCGGGATATCGCGAATCATTTGAGTCAGTTTGGGAATCGCGAATCATTTGAATCAGAGTTCGGAGCGGGATCGCGAATGAGTCAGTTCGGAAGTTCGGAACGGGTTCGCGAATCATTTGAGTCCGTTTGGGAGGTCGGAGCGTGAATCATTTGAGTCAGAGCGGCTTCGCGGATCATTTGAATCATTTTGAGAGTTCGGTGCGGGTTCGCGAATCATTTGAATCAGTTCGGGAGTTCAAAGCGGGTTCGCGAATCATTTGAGTCTGTTCGGCAGTTCAAAGCGGGCTCGCGAATCATTTGAGTCAGGTCGGAGCGGCCACAATGTCAGCTGCATCGTTTCAGGACAGTCTGATGTGTAATTACTAAATAAAGGCCTCCCACATCTAAAAAAAAAACTGTTGCATCTCTACTTTCAAAAATGTATATTAAAAAAAGTTATAGATTGCACAGGCCACTTTCACCTCTGATTGAGAGTACACCTTGCCACAATGTCAGATGCATCGTTTCAGGAATATATAATTTCGAAAGTAGAGATGCAGCAGTTTATTTTTGAGATTTGGGAGGCTTTTATTTTGTAATTACACATCAGACTGTCCTGAAACGATGCAGCTGACATTTTGGCAAGGTGTACTCTCAATCTGAGGTGAAAGTGGCCTGTGCAATCTATAACTTTTGTTTTTATATATTTTTGAAAGTAGAGATGCAGCAGCTTTTTTATGAGATTTGGGAGGCTTTTATTTTGTAATTACACATCAGACTGTCCTGAAACGATGCATCTGACATAGTGGCAAGGTGTACTCTCAATCTGAGGTGAAAATGGTCTGTGCAATCTATAACTTTAATTTTTATAGATTTATTTTTATATAGAGATGCACCATCCCATTTATGAGATTTGGGAGGCTCTTATGTTGTAATCTCACATCAGACCGTCCTGAAACGATGCATCTGACATTGTGGCAAGATGTACTCTCAATCTGAGGTGAAAATGGTCTGTGCAATGTATAACTTTAATTTTTATAGATTTTTGAATATAGAGATGCAGCATCCTATTTATGAGATTTGGGAGGCTCTTATGTTGTAATCTCACATCAGACCGTCCTGAAACGATGCATCTGACATTGTGGCAAGATGTATTCTCAATCTGAGGTGAAAATGGTCTGTGCAATGTATAACTTTAATTTTTATAGATTTATTTTTATATAGAGATGCAGCATTCTATTTATGAGATTTGGGAGGCTCTTATTTTGTAATTCCATATTAGACCGTCATGAAACGATGCATCTGACATCGTGGCAAGGTGTACTCTCAATCTGAGGTGAAAGTGGCCTGTGCAATCTATAACTTTTTTTAAATATATAATTTTGAAAGTAGAGATGAAGCAGCTTGTTTATGAGATTTGGGAGGCTCTTATTTTGTAATTTCACATCAGACCGTCCTGAAACGATGCAGCTGACATTGTGGCAAGGTGTACTCTCAATCTGAGGTGAAAGTGGCCTGTGCAATCTATAACTTTAATTTTTATAGATTTTTTAAAGTAGATGCAGCAGCATGCAGCTGACACTGTACTTTCTGTCTGTGCATTCTAGAACTTTTATTTGTATAGCTTTTCGAATGTAGAGATGCAACAAGCATATATTATTGTTCTTATTTTGTAATATGAGTATTAGTGGGTTTTTATTTTGGTATTCAGCATCAGACAGTAACGGACTGTGTGTTGGGGGAAAAAAGTAGCGTTCGCTGGAAGAGCACTCCATTCAGATCAGTTCTCTGACGGTGTTACCGTAATACGTAGTTTATACGCGACCCTCGAAATAACGTGGCGGCTAGATTGACCGTGCTTTTCTACTTGGCGGCTGGCTTGACCGCAGTACAGGCTCAGTCTGTCTGTGACCTATATAATATAGCATATTTGTGATTTAGCTGTAAACATGTTTTATAATGCATAACTCCATTAAGTACACGACTCAATAGTAGATTTACATAAACTATATATACTTCTTGAAGACTAGTACTAAAATGTCTATTTATCATCTGACTGGATAATGTTTGATAAGTATTGTAGATGAGCACATCTAACAGACATGAAACAGGGGTCTGAGTGATATCTGTGTGTGATATTGTGTAGAATTCACTTTTTTCTACACTGCTATAGATGAATGTGAGTCATGTAAACAAACAAATCTACATAAAGTAACTAAACATAAGTTATCTTTTTTATTTGTCCATTTGCAATATTGATAATTTAAGGAACATTTGTGTTGGATAAAAAGTGAGTTACATCAGTTATTAGTTCAACATGTAAATGCAGTATATCACTCATATATGACAGAGGAGACTGACTCTTGTCTGGATGTTACAGATGAGACACACGTGTGTTTATCTGCTGTAGAGTAACTGATGAAGGAATGCTACCATCAAAGGATTTGTGTAAGTACACTACAAAAATAAATGAAACATTTTAAATCTTAAGTTGTATTTTATTTTAATGTAATTTTAAAAAACTATTACACCTCCTTTCTTATTCTTGATTTCTGTGCATTTGCTGCAGATCTTTTGTGGTGGAGCAGGACCTGCAAGGAAAGGTGAAAAAGAGGGAAAACCTGAAACAAAAGAATAATGTAATGACTTTTTGTATTGTGTATTTTTGTAGGACATGAACATGTCTGTAGACTGGTGTGAGCACGGAGGATGGAGAAGACTACAGCATCATCCTGGAAATGATCGAGAGTCACAGATGAGATGCTCCATCACTCCAGCTCTTACTGTCTCATCAGGACCAGATGCTGCTGTGGTGTCTTCATCCTCAGTGACCCCAGAGCCAGTGAGAGCATCTAGAGAAAGACCACAAGACACTGAGCATGTGATTTGGGTAATGTTTGTTCAGCTGGTTAATGTTTAAACAATGAAGGCTGACTTTCAGAAGCTTCAAAAGCATCATCAAAAAATGTGATGGAGCTTTTATCTGAAGTGATTGACAGTGCTCTTATAACAGGGGCCTACAATCCCCTGATCAACCTGGAGAAGAGAGCCTTGCTCAAGGACACACTGGTGTTCCTGTGGCTCAAGGGGTAGAGCATTGCGTTAGCAGTGCAAGGTTTTGGGTTCGAATACCAAGGAACACATGTTAGGTAAAAACTGTTAGTCTGAATGCACTGTAAGTCACTTTGGATAAATGTATAATTTATTTATATATTTGAACCACTTCAGTGGTTTAGCCCACTACAAAAGTAATAAATCATGTACTTGTAAACTCTGTGTAAATGTTTTTCAGGTAGTCGTGCTCATGGGGTGCAGGCACACGAAAGTTTGGAGCAGACACAGCAGTCAGATTGTCCTGCACGTGTTCCCCTGCTCTAGCTTCAAGGTTGTGTGTTTCAGAGAGCCGTCATCAAGGTCTTCCTCATCCTGTTGCTCAACGACATCCCTGTTGAGAAGAGTGAGATTGTGAAGTGCAGCGGCAGAACTGTATCAGCTGTGTTCAGATGGCAGGAGGATCACTGTGTCACAAAAGAAAATACATTTGGCTTCTTTTACTAAAATGTAATTTTAAGAAAAAAAAATTATATAATTATTGGTTGGCATTTATCGTTATTATTGCATGGTAAATGTTGGGGTGGGCAAAAGATGCAATTCATTATGGGGTAATGTTAATTTTCGAGTAGTAATACTTACATTTTTAGAGTATCAAATCAACAGTCTTCTCCAAAGATGAGATCTTCAAGCAGCTGATCGAAGTACCCTTTGTGCAGATATTGCAGTCGCTGTGAGGTGTTTGTGCACCTGACCCACTTTTTTATTATTATTGCCAAATTATTACATAAAAGATCATGGTAAGAGGTTGTATCTGACAATAAACAATCATAATGCCATAAAACAGTAAATAAAAAAAATTATGTGTTCATAGTATGAGATGCTATAAAAGAAAAACGTTTTTCACGTAAAATTATTTAAAAAATATTCAAGAGATAACGATTTTAGGTTTTCTAATAAAAAACAAATGTTTTAAGGATAACACTTGATCACATTAGTGGAGTTAAAAAAAAAATATATATAAAAAAAATCAACAGTATTGGCTATACTACAATCACAAAATAAAAAGGCAGCCGTTTCTGCAACGTTCTTCATTATCAAGATAATTACAAATACAATAATTAAACCTGTCACTTATATCTTTTACGTTTTGTACTTGTTATAACTTTGTAGGTCACATGATCAACATAGCGGATGATGATATACAATTTGGATTCATACTTCATACATACGCATTTAGGCTGTAGAGTATAAACTCTTTTAGCAATTCCTTAAGTTAGTACTTATTGAAATTAAGTGCCTAATTAAAGGGTATGCGGTTTCGAACGCATCCCGACAAAATCTCGTTTTGAGGTCTCGCGTGGTTCTGTGTGATTTGAACAACTTCAAGTTACGCCTCCTACTTCAAGTTACGCCCACTTCAAGTTACGCCCCCGTCTTGCAGACTGCAGACAGACCCTTCTCGACATGTTGCAATGACAGCTGTCATATGCCATGAGTAAGCCCGCGACGCCACCTTGTGGACAACTGTGTACTGCAACAACTTTATTAATGTAACCTGTATTATTGCTTGTGTGAATGCTATTTAATCTGCTGTATACCTAATATTTCTTATTATTCTTTGATATTTTCAGACCACTCACTGTTACCACTCAACCTGATCAACAGTAAACTCCTAACTTTGATTCAACTGAGTCTTATGTGTTCTTTCCAACACATACCGCTATACAACCCTGATTACGTGGATTCACCAGAGACCAGTTAAACCCCCGCCCCATACACACATACAAACACACACACACACACACACACGTTTGCATTTTTACTTTCTCAAAAAAAAATGCATTTTTACATTCTACATGTATGATACATTCTGTATGATTTATAAGCATTTTGAAAAATGGGGACATGGGTTATGTCCTCATAAGTCACCCTCTCCTTGTAATACCTGTGTCATACCCATGTCATTATACAGACTTGTGTCCTGATATGTCACAAAAACAAGAGCACACACACACTCTCACACACACACTAATTGAGAATGAGGAGTCACGTGCCGATTAGGGTTGATTTGGGAGGGGTCTGAGCCGGTCGGCCCTGATGGAAGGATACGAGGGGTCTGTTGCCAGGGGCAATGCCTTCAGAACTTCACAGAGGCGCGACTAAACATTTCAGAGCGCTTTCATTTTTGCGCATTTATTTTGTCGGCGGAACAGATCGAGACGGATCTACGAATACGAGAAAGAAAAGGAAGAAAGTAAAGCAATGCAAAAACATAAGGCGAAAGAAAGTGGACCTTACAGGAACAAGCTCACATCAAGCGCAAAACAGCGTTGTTTGGAGAAGCTCTCAGGCAGCTCCCTGCAGCGGCACAGAGACCTGGACAATTTACCTCAGTGCACACATATGGACATTGGGAATTATATTGTTTACAATGTAAGTCACTTTGCATTCACGCTGTAAATGGCTTTAATCTAACCCGGACATTTACATCTTGCAATCACACATTTAACTACCCTAGCTAACCCAGAACTGGTTTGTCCACTTTGCAGCCCCCAACAAAAAAAATTAACTTATAACTAAACATACACAGCTTTAGCATACATCAAAACATGTTGGAAACGTTCGTATACATTGAACATCTCGTTACAATCTAGTGTTCAGTCGCAGTTAATTCTAAATGCAATGTAATTACAATACGCTAAAACGCATGTGAATAAACTTACTTTGGCCAGTACAACACTGTTTTCATCACCTGCTGTAGATGGACCCAGCAACAGCAGAAAGCCTCGTAACTTTCCAAAGACTTGTGGCTTTTAAACTCCTGCATTATGTAGTAACTTAAACAAAAAACAATATAATTCCCAATGTCCATATGTGTGAATGGAGGAGGTAAATGGTCCAGGTCTCTGTGCTGCTTGAGAGCTTCTCCAAATACCGCTGTTTTGCGCTTGGTGTAACCTAAAAAAAACTGTATTTCATTGTTCCTATGTTTTCCATATGTATCGTGTGAGGTACTGCAGCAGTTTTTAACGCAGCAGTAACTTCCAGGCATGGTAAAACAGTGCAGAATTGCGAGAACCTACTCTTAACAACACATTTAAACAATCCTGTTTCGCCTCCGGTATCCTTCGCTGTCGCTTTCATTCTGTTGTACTGCGGAGCTTCTGTCACGAAAACAAATTCCTCGTATGTGTAAACATATCTGTCTATAAAGCTCATTCTGATTCTGATTCCAACATGGCGGAGACCGTGATATCGAGGGAGGGGCTTTGTGCTATGACCACAATTTCTGATTCTCAATAGCCAGATAACAACACTGGATTGTGAAGGGTCTAAATGATTTGTTCATTTCGACTCAAGAGCCAACTCGTAATGATCCAGTTTATCGAACAGAGAGCTGGTTTGATGGCAGAATTATGGATTTTAATTTTAAAAAAAGTGAGTGAGTGACATACAGCCAAGTATGGTGATCCATATTCAGAATTCGTGCTCTGCATTTAACCCATCTAAAGTGCACACACACAGCAGTGAACACAGAAGCACTGTGAACACACACACACGGAGCAGTGGGCAGGCATTTATGCTGCGGTGCCCGGGGAGCAGTTGGGGGTTTGGTGCCTTGCTCAGGGGCACCTCAGTCATGGTATTCCTGGCCCGAGACCCAGACCCACAACCTTAGGGTTAGGAGTCAAACTCTCTAACCACTAGGCCTCAACTTCCCCTGACAATTGTGGATGGAAGAGAGTGCTGTTCATTCACTCCCTCCCACCTACAACTCCTGCCAGCCCCGAGACTCGAACCGGCAACCTTCTGGTAACTAGTCCAACTCACCTCACTTGTGTAATTCTGAATATTTTTTAATTTACAGAATAATAAATTTTATTCTGATAAACCATCTGAGTGCAAATTGGTCATGCCTCATATGATAGGCTTTTACATGATATGATATTATATCTTATATTGTAGAATGGTATATCCTGTTATTTATATATATATATTTTAAATATATAAAATATATTTAAACTTCAAAAAAATGTTTTACATTTACTGCTTTCATATTCTCATTCAATTTACAGTTTGATTTAGGTATATTGTCTACTTGAACAATACATGATGGGGTTTCAGGACGTTTTAATTTACTTTTATGTACTATTTGTATAAATGCCTTACTTTAATGTGGTTTAACGGGCGCACGCGTTGAGAATTCAAATCGCATTTAAACTGTAGCGGAAGCAGTTACCATGGAAAAGGGGCCCCAACTTACTCAACTGACAAGTAGCGAGAGTCTCTCCACTGTTTCCTCTTTCTCTTTTCTGCATTTCACCTCTGTTGTAGTTTACAACAGAGGTGAAATGTAGAAGAGTTTAATTTCTAATAAACCTAATATTGTAAACTACATATTGTTGGCTATAATGTCACACATTGCTCCTATATTCTTCTGCTGATGGCCATGTTGCGGAGCAGGAGCCGATCTCCTGTTGAAGAACATCTCCTAGGTGCTATGAACCAACTCACTAGTAAGTAAAACCTCAAGCATTCAAAAGTTTAGCAAATGTTATAAAAGGTATTATATATCGAGTGAATGAGTGCCTTAAAAAAACAACTTTTTAAAATATTTTTAAATTTCAAAAATGTTCAAAAAAAGCATATATTATATAATATAAATTTCTGATGCAGCCAATAATTAGAGACGCACCGAAATGCTTTATTTATGCTTCACGCGGTGTGATGCTTTAGGCCGGTGACACACTGGATGCGTGGCGCAAGCGTCTCAGCCGCGTGGCGTGTCGGTTTTTAATTCGGCTCCCATGTTAACAGGTTAGAGCTTACAGACCGCCTGCGTGAGACGCGCGGCAAACGCTTGCTTGCTAGAAATAGAACCGACGCCTATTTTTACCGCGACACGCGGGCGTGTTGGAAGCTTTTCCAGGCAAAATATAATAGGAAAATGTGTTTAAATGTAATTTTGTACACAAATACATATGATTTCCTGATATTTTGATATTTGAAAGTCCATAGGTTGACATAAATTCAGATATAAATGTAATAAAAAAAATAATAATAATTATCGATTTTCAAATATTGCACCTGTCAAACATAATCTATTTCGCCGTCAAAACGGTGTCCTTTATCAGTAGGCGTAGGTGTAGGTGTGTAGAAAAAAGTATATATTGTTGTCATGAAGACATGAGCCTGTCTGTCAACGGTCTCCCTCTACAGCAGCATCGCGCCAGCGCCGCGTCAGGCACGCTTCTGGTGTGTAAAGACACAGAATCCGCCACGCTTCTGGGACGCTTCAGACACGCGGCGCTCACGCCACGCAGCCAGTGTGTCACCGGCCTTACCCCATTATGCTTTGCGCGTACGCGTATGTAGGATGCTTCGAACTTCCGGTTCGCAACTAGATGCGTTTAATTAGCCGTTACAGAGTTTTTGGAATGCTCTGAAACCTCAGTTGTAATCGGTTTTACTTACTTTTAACGTCCATAATGCAGACATCCCAAGTCTCCCGAAAGTTCCGGGAGTCTCCCGCATATTGAAAGCGGCTCCCTGAGACCCGCAAATTAGTTAAAATATCCCGGAATCTAGACCGAGCGAGCAAAAGCGCGCATGCGAAACAGATACTGTTTCAAACCGTGTAGCGCGCGCACGGCAGAGAGGGAGAGGGAGCGAGAGACCTTGCGTGTGTGTGCTAATGTGCTTGTATGAAGCCCATTTAAGACAGAGAGCATCCCGATTGGCCTTTTTCTGCAAATCAACCAATCAATTGTCAGTGTGGGCGGGCTTTTATCTCTTCTCCCGAACAAAATTAATCAGTTATGTCTATCTAGAAACAGGAGCACCATAGCAGAAGGAGAGTGTCACAAAAAAAAAAAAAAAAAAAGTACACGAAAGTGTACCCCTGTCTTATAGGTGTAAAACATAATAACAACGAATAATTACATAGGCCTATAGCTTATAGAAATAATAATTTATGCTATATCTTTTAGGGACCACAACATGTTAGGGAGGCTAAACGCAGGGAAGGCTGCTCCAATATATCTCAGTTCTCCCATTCAGATAGGCAAAGTCTCATTGAGAAGGTGACTACAGGGTCTTCGGGATACCTCCCTGAAATGACTTTTTGCAGGTTGGGATGTCTGCATAATGTCAACTAGCAACGGCAACATTAGTTCGCAGCAGTGCCGGCTACAGACAATTTTGATTGGGGGGGCAATGGGTGGTCCTGGTCATTTAAAGGGGGGTCTCATGAACACCTACAAAAAATACAGTTGACACAGCTAATAACTATATAAAAATACAGTTGACACGGCTTAATATTACTGCTACTAAACAAAAACAACACAGCATATCAACTACTTTGTTTTTAATTAATCAATTGCAGTTTGCAAACAATATGCTCAAACTTTAAAGGGTTGGTTCACCCAAAAATGTAAATTATTTAATTAATAACTTACTCTCATGTCGTTCCAAACCCTTGAGACCTCCTTTTATCTTCGGAACACAGTTTAAGATATTTTAGATTTAGTCCCAGTTCTAAGTCTCCCTCCATTGAAACTGTGTGTACGGTCTACTGTCCATATCCAGAAAGGTAAGAAAAACATCATCAAAGTAGTCCCTTTAAATGGTTTGCGTCTCCAATACGCATTAATCCACAAATGACTTAAGTGGTTAACTTTTTTAACGTGGCTGACACTCCCTCTGAACTGGGCCGTGCAAAGACCTTTGGAGGGGCAGGTGCTCAAAGTATAAAAGGGGCACATGGAACAAGGCTTTAAATGGTGCTGTTCAAAATATCAATACAGCAATATACTGTGATGCATTCCTTGCTGATTCACGTATAGATATGGATGATTATGTATTGAAACGGCAGCAAATGCTTTGATGCAGTTTTGAAAAAGAAACAATAGAGAAGACAATTTTAAGTTTAATATAATAATAGCTCTGGGATTAGAAACTGAAATTGTCCCAATTTCAGTTTCTAATGGATTTTTCTTCTCTGTTCTACAGAATAATTTAGAATAGCGGTTATAGTAAAAACTATAGAAAACACCTGTGCCTCTACATTTTCCTCTTTCTCACCAGCCTCTGTCTCCTGGCTTGCTGTTCCCTGCTCTCTTCTGTCACTTGTGCCTCTACATTTCCCTCTTTTTCTTCCTCTATCTCCATTTCCTCATTTGATCTATTACTTTCCACTCTCTGTCCATCTAGGAACAAGGGTCAATTTACTATTTCAGCATTAATCTATTATTTTAACCATCACTACTACTCTCGCACCTAATCAGTAAGTCCACCTAAATGTTGATACAAAACATTAAAAAACTGATACACTGGAATATAGGGATTAATATTATTACTGTTGTAGTTGTTGTTGTCTAAAATTGAACACCTTTGCAATGTAAACAAATGACAGTCTACATTTGTTATTCATCTCCTTCACACTGCACTTTGATGTCAGGTATATTATGCATTTTTTATTGACATTGATAATTTTACATTTATTTCCAGAGAGATATTATTGAGTTTACAGGCTACAGTGGTCTTGCTGTAAATACTGTTGCTATGGTAGAAAATTTTTTTTGCGTCACATTTAAAATATAATTATATTTTAATTAATTTCTGAATTGTTTTTATTTTTATAATGATAATTCAGAGAATGAGAAAATCTGAATAAGCCTAACCAGTGTTGTGATAATTATTTTTAAGGCAAAATAAATAAGTACAGTAATATAATAAAAGTTTAGTCAAATAACATAAAAAAGACCAGACCCCTCGATGCCTGTGAAACTTTTCTCCCTCAAACAGCACGCTACTTCTACACTACAGGCTACACACAGCAATATAAACAACATATCTGCATGTTCTCACATCACATCGTTCTTGTAAAATAATAATAAGTAAATAAACATCAAAATCACTTCGCTGAGAATGAAACACCACTTACCAGCAGCCACGGTGTTGAAAATATCCTCTGGCAATTAAAAAATGCATGTGCGGTGTGAGGAATCGTCCCGGTCGGATGAGGTCGTCGTCGTTGTCGTCAGGTGAAAGGTCATCATGTTGGTCATTTTATTTACGACTAAATTATTATTAATACATTTTACTAATATTATGATTGGGCGTGGGCAGGCATTCACAAAAGGGAACGTTATTACAAAAAAAAAAAAAAAATTCGAGAAAATTTAGCTTTGACAAAAGGGCACTTAAGGGGCAAAGGAGCAGGTGCTCAAGTGAACCAGTTGTTTCCGACAATTCAATCAAATAAACCGGTTGAAAAAATTAAATACGGTTCACCGCTTCTTTTGCGGTCGATGTAATGTCATTGGCGATGACTGCCCTTCATACAAGCCTTCAGTTTACCCGCGCTTATAACATTAGAACAGAATACGTCCAGAATCAATCATCAAAAGAATAAGTTGTGGAAGTGTGAACTGACTATAAGAATAAGTTTGTGGAAGTGTGAACTGACCATGTGTGGTCCTTGTCTGGAATCTAGACCTGATCCACACTAGGACCATCAATCATTGCGGTATGTGGTTGTTAAGTTGTGTGGGCCGGAGCTGGGCCAGAGAAAAATTGGATCAGGCTGAGGTGTGACTCAGTTTATGGCTTTCTGGTTAAAGACCGGTGTTGATATGGTTTACTTAAGGTTATGTTTTGGTTCCAGTATTACATTTTGATCTGGCCCAATTCAGGGCAAGTTACGGGTAATTAACTTGGCTGAGACTTGGGCCAGCCTGGTCCACACTAGGACCATCATTCATTGCGGTATGTGGACCAAGCAAAAGCTGGTTGTGTGGGCTGGAACTGGGCCAGAGAAATTTCCCTATGTAGGCAGAAGCCAAACTTCAATTCATTCTCCTCATCAAATGTAAACCATCATCATGGTGACCATAGTGGTTTTCTGGAAAACTCCATTGTAAGTGTCAGTATTTGTGAACAAAGAGCTACATGTGGGGTTTGTTCATACTAAATGCTGTCTTTTGATTCATCTTTCGTAGTACATATGGTGCGAAGAATTACAGTCATGATTGCACAACACCATTCACAGGAGAGTCAGTACTCACCTTACCCGACTAATAACCTTCACCCAGTTTATGGATTGCAAACCTTTCCGATTGGACCTACTCTGGGACAACAATATGCCCCCAGCATCCACATAAGATCTGGTAAGATCTGCAAACATCTACCTGTTTCAAAAAGAATAAAGCCTAGCACATTCTACAAGACCAAATGTTGTTGAACTTTTATTGTTTTAAGTCTGTGACAAGAAGTTCACGTTGCAACAAAATCGCTATACTTGTACTTCATATACATAAAGAGACAATTCACCCAAAAATGAAATTTCTGTCATCATTTATTCACCCTCAAGCTCAAAAGAAGATATGTTGAAGAATGTTGGTAACCAGACGGTTGATGATAGCCATTAACCGACTTCCATTTTATTTATTTTTCATACAGTGGAAGTCAGTGGCTACTGTGAACTGTTACCAGCATTCTTCAGAATATTCTCTTCTGCGTTCAACTTACAGGTTTGAAACACATGAGTTAGTAAATGATGACAGAATTTCCATTTTGTTTGAACTATTGCTAAGTCTAGCCGACCCATCTTTATGTATGTGCGCTCCGTCTTCGACAAGAAAGACAGCAACAAGGTGCCACTTTAAAGTGAGCGGAAGTAAAGAGCTAAAGTCTGTGGAAGCTCAAAACTGCCTAAACTTCTTTTTTATTGTCGCAGAACTATTTGTTCACATGCCAAGAATAAATTATTAAGTAGCCATGAGTTTTTGAGAACAGGATTGTGGTGACAGTGGGTGAGATGGTGTGACTGACGCACACAACAACAAAAAACTTTACATGAGAAATAAAGTGTGAATAAAATCAATCCTATTTTTATTTACTGAACAAATGATTATCGTTTTCCAGCAGGTCAGTTTCCTGCTTCCTTCAGTCAGGCTGCATATGTTGAAGATCAGATCATGTACGCTCTATTTTTCCACATCCTGTTTAAATTTAACAGACTATGAGACTTCCTATAAAGGACTGATTATGGTTCTTTCGTATTGCAAACATGATACTTGACTCTGAACTGTGGCTAATCTTTATTCTTTTGTTTATAATATTTTTCCATCGGAATGTTCGGAAACAGTATACCATCGCTCAGCCTTTTCGAGCATTTTTTTGCCCCCAAAAGAAGAATGAAAACTTACTTCATTTGATTTATAGCGGGTCTGTTAGGACCAACACAGACCACAGGGTGAGCACCCCCTGCAAGCCTCACTATCACCTCTTCCAGCAGAAACCTAGTTTTCCAGGAGGTCTCCCATCCAGGTACAGACCAAGCTCAATCCTGCTTAGCTTCAGTGGGCAACCGGTCTTGGACTGCAGGGTGATATGGCTGCATACGCACACATAGAACCTTTACATCACACATAAGCTTATTTATTGCAGAGGAAGGTGTTCTCTAAATATTCACTTCTGTGGCATTGCTAAGAAAAAACACTTTTGTAACCTTTATTTTTAAGAATGTATTAACTTACATCGCTCCAAATTCAGACTAGCTAATTCCATTTCATAAAAACTAATATAATATAAAACATGTTTTTTAATTTTTTTGTGATTTATATTTAGAGCCAATCACAAACAAACCCTGATTGTATTGGGTAATGTTTAAATGTACATATTTAACAAATTTCAACAGCTGTTTTTCTTCTTCTTCTCTTTCTCTTTCGGTTTCGTTTTTCCCCAGTGTTTGCCTGACGTTGATGACGGAAAAGAGGGGGAAAATCTAAAACTGGTTCATTAGACGCCTACGAGCTGATCTGGTAACACTGTGAACATCAAGAGAAGTTAGTTGAAGAGGAAGAGCAGCACGATGGCGTTCACCTCAGCGGTTCTCCTGTTCCTGTCTGCGGGTTTATTCACGGTAACAGACGGTAAGTTTATTACATAAAATAAATAAACTATTTAAACATGCTTTTGTGTCCCCATTTTGTAAAGTTAGTTTTTTAGACATTGTTTTTTTGCCAATTATATTCTTTGTGGCTGTTACGTTTAGAGCCCAAACTAACCCTTTAAGTTGCTCAAGGCTTTATTTCTAAGGAAAAAAAAGTAAAAAAAAACAAAAATAAATAAATAAAAATTCAGATTTATTTTAATGAAACTACATAACATTATAACATAAAACCAATATGAAAATGTTCAGAAAAACATGCCTGTTATTGTACAAAGCTCCGTTTTTTGGAATTACCTTTTTATGTATTTTATAATAATTTTACAACTTTTAATGTATGCAGTAATATAAATTCATTAAAATAACACCATTTGATGCACAAGGCTTGGTTTTTCATATTATATTGTTTTTATTTACAGTACAGAATCCATATTTTTAATGTTTTCTATACTTTAATTAAACTCACACATTTTTATTAGCCATTTTTAGATAAAGGTATCAAAACAACTGTAAAAATCTCTAAATATTAATTCCTATGCTTTGTTAATTAAAACAGTATACCTATGTATCCTTTACATGTATCAATGCACATATTGTACTATGAAAAGATGCACTTACAATAATTCATAAAGTAAAATATTTACATTGATAACTATATACAGGATGTACATATATATTTCTATATTTCTATATATTCATACTTATATCTATACATTCAGATTTACATTTATATATTCAGATTTATGACTATGTATTTAGATTTACATTTTTATATTCAGAATTATAACTATTCAGATTTCTATATATTCAGACATGATAATATTCAGGCTTATAACTATATATTCACAATTTACATTAGATTTTAATATAATTATTTGTTTTCTCATTATATATATATATATATATATATATATATATATATATATATATATATATATATATATATATATATATATATTTACAGATTTTATAGTTGGTTTGATACCTTTATCTCAAACGGTGTCAGAGTTTTAATTAATTTAAGTGGGTACAGTATATAAAACATAAAGAATATGGATTCAGTATTGTATATAAAAACAATAAAGGCTTATTCTGAAAAATATAGCCTTGTGGATTATAGGGAATAATATTCTGAATATTTTACAGCTGGTTTGATACCTTTAGATGAAATGGTGTTATCGTTTATTATTGCATACATTAAAAGTTTTAAAACTATTATAAAACACATAAAATGGTAATTCCGAGAAAAAAAAACAGAGCTTTGTGCAATAACAGGGATGTTTTTCTGAACATTTTAATATTGGTTTTATATTATAATGTTAAGTACGTAACTGTTCAATTAATTTAAATGCTTCATTTTTTTCCTACTATTTTCCCCTAGAAATGAAGCCTTGTGCAGTAAAGGGCACATTTTTATGACTGAGTTAGTTTGGGTTCAAAACATAACAGCCACAAAGAGTATAATTGGCAAAAAAAATAAAAAAAATAATAAAGATTGTCTAATGATTGTCAAACATCAAACTAAGTTGGTTGGTTGACCAATGACTGTCAAGTACAAAAATCATTTGTACAGTACTTGATTTAACGGTACTTTTTAAACGATGTTCATGTTATAAAGTCCGTTCTCTCAATTCTCTTGAATTTATCATCGTATGTTCTTTTAGGAGCTGACTGTGAGAGCTATTACACCAGCAAGAACAAGTACAGACCTTCGTTTAACTGCGGGTTTCTGCAGCACTGCTGTGGAACCTGCAATGACAGATTCTGCTGCCCCCTTGATATTTTGAGGTTATCCAAGCGTGATCAAAATATGTGCAATATGTAAGGATTTTTAAACCTTTTCTTTCTTAAAACAATAGACCCAAAAGTTACTTTTTATACACCCTAACAATAATTCATATTCATATTTAGTTAATGTTTTAATATCCCTCATCATCCATAGCTGTGATCTACTGTTAATTCTGTGAACTGAATCATGATACAATCTAGAGATTTACACTCAAATATGTTGTGTATATATTGTTAAAGGGTTAGTCTACCCAAAAATGAAAATTAGCTTGTGTTTTACAAAATGATAAATATAATTTTAATTACTAACATTTTATTATAAATAAGATTTATAGATTCAATTATAGCTTAAATATACTAGAAGATGCTTTTTCTAATGCTTGTTACTTCATATTTTTATCTGTCCAGCGGCAGAAACCTTGGTTTTATCATTGGTTTATCAATAGCAGGGTTTGCGGCCTTCGTTATCTTGTTCATCTGCTGCTGCTGCTGCTGCTGCCCCTGCTGCTGTTTCTATCAAACATGCAGAAGACACAGAAGTAAGTGTTTTAATGTTAAAGAAATACTTGATCAAAAACTGAAAATGTACTTGTGCTCAGGCCATTCAAGATGTAGATGAGTTTGTTTCTTCATCTGAAAAGATTTGGAGAAATTTATCATTTTATCACTTGCTCACACGTGATCCTCTGCAGTGAATGGGTGCCGTCAGAACAACTGCTGTCCAAACAGCTGATAAAAACATCACAAAATTGTCACTTTTGGCCAAAATGCAAGTCCTCTATCCATAATATTGCCATCTCCAGTAAAAAAAAAAAAATCTTTATTATTTTTCATTATCTCATTATCTGATTCAGGAGAGAAATATGCACAGACCAATCATTGTTGACATTTGAAAATAGTCAAAACTGTTCTAAACAAATATGTTGGTGGATTTTGATGTGAAACTTTGGACTTTTTCACAGGAGAAAGTGCTGTTATGGTTCACTTTGTCCAGAAGTGATAGTTTAAAGTAAAAAATATCTTGATAGATTTGTTTCTTGGAAACGTGTTCAGCAGATGTTTATTTTTCGGTGAAATGTTCCATTAATGGGGTTTATAAATGATTCAGTAGGCTAATCAAATTTAATTATTAATTGATTTCTGTCTTGTTTTTCTTTTCCACAGCTGCGGTACAAACAAATGTAACTACAGTCATGAATTCACAATCCATTCAGATGCAGCCGGTAATGCAGGTAGTCCAGCCCCAACAATACCAACCAGTGCCGACTCAAGCAGGTTACGGGGGTCAGCCTATGCAGACAGCACCATATCAGGGACAGTCATATGCACCAGAACCCCCACCCTCATATGACATGGCCAGTAAGAACATCTAGTGCTGGATAGACTGAGACCATGTAGTATCTGGAGTCTGGTAAGATCTGCAAACATCTACCTGTTTTACAAAGAATAAAGCCTAGCACATTCTACAAGACCAAATGTTGTTGAACTTTTATTGTTTTAAGTCTGCGCCGTCTTTGAGAAGCAAAACAGCAAATGTTACCCTGGACCACAAAAGAAATCTTAAGTGTCAGTGTTTCAAAATAGAGAATAAATAAATAATCTTTCTATTAATGTATTAATGGTTTATTGGATAGGACAATGTTAGGCTGAGATACAACTATTTGAAAATCTGTAATATGAGGGTGCAAAAAAAAATCTAAATACTGAGAAAATCGCTTTTGAAGTTGTCCAAATGAATTCTTAGCAATGCATACTACTAATCAAAAATTAAGTTTTGATATATTTACGGTAGCATAAAAGAATAATTGATCATTTTGAACAATATTTTTTTTTTGGCTAATGCTAAAAATATACCCCATTGACTTAAGACTTAAGGTTTTGTGCTCCAGGATCACAAATAGGAGCCACTTAAAATGTGAGTGGAAGTCAAGAGCCAAAATATGTGGAAGCTCAAAACTGCCTAAACTTATTTTTTATTGTCGCAGAACTATTTGTTCACATGCCAAGAATAAATCATTACGGAGCCATGTGTTAGTTTTTGAGAATATGATTGTGGTGACAGTGGGTGAGATGGCATGACTGACGCACACAACAACAAAAAAAGAAACTTTACATTACATGAGAAATAAAGGGGGGTGGGGGGGAATCAATCCTATTTTTAATTACTGAACAACTGATTATCGTTTTCCAGCAGGTCAGTTTTATGCTCTCTTCAGTCAGGCTGCATGTGATGAAGATCAGATCATGTACGCTCTACAAGCACAGCTTCAACCAGCGCTTCCCACAGACTACACCTCACTTCAACCACCACACAACCCTGATTACGTGGATTCACCAGAGACCAGTTAAACACCACCCCACCGCACCACACACACACACACACACACACCCACACACACACACAAATGGCCACTTATCAACTCTGGATTGTGGAGGGTTTCACATTCCCGTGCTTCTTCTACAAAAAACAATTGTGTTGAGAATAAAAGTATTGTTGCTTCAATTTAGCTTAAACTTGCTTTCAATTTTTTTTTACTCCAGTCATTACCCACTGTTTGTTAGTTTCTCTTTAATTTTAACCAGATTTGCTCTCAGTGTGGTTTGACACCTTTTGTTGTATTGCCTTTTGTTTAAAGGTCAATAAATGGCATCATAAAACGAATTGTTTAATGGTCAAAAGTTAATGCATCTTATCTAAATGTGAAAACAATCCTTTGTACAATTTTATCGTAGATTTTGAACATTATTCTATCAAATAAATCAACCAGTCACGGGCCAACTTCAGACTTACGGTGAATAAATGGCAAAAATCTTAAACTGAACAGCTCTCCGTGTGAGAAAACATTCTTGCACCATCTTAAGACTGCTTTTATTGTATATTTGTTTTTATTGTATATTGTTTTATTGTATATTTTGGACATACTCTTAAAGATAAAGGTTCTTTACTGGCATTAATGGTTCCTCAAAGAACGTATACATAGAACCTGTGGTCCACTGTATAGAGCAATAGTCAAATGGAATTAGTGGCCTAAAGTCAGTCACACCTCCACCATTCCAAATAATGTACATTTCATTCATAATATTATTAATACAGGCCTACAGTTCCTGCACATTTCTGTTTTTCTGAATTGCATGAAATGGCTACTAAAAATAAGTTATACAAAATCATTATGTGGTCACTTAAGCTGAGTTCAGACCGCAATTTTAGCCCTGATTTTGGCACACCGACAGGTTTTGAGAAATTGCCGACAAATGTCCAAAATCACAGGCAAATCGGTGCTCGTTCACGCAAGTGACAATCACGCAGTGAATTGCCGACAATTCCCAGACAGCCGTGAGATTTTTGGCATGTTAAATATTTGGACCAATGCTTGCCAAGATAGTTATGCGGTGTGAAAAGAACAGTGACCCGACTACTTTGAAAATTGTGCAGTCTGAACTCGGCTTCAGGCAAATTGGTTTAGACTTGACTTCTGATCGTGACCTTGTTTCACAGGAAATCTGTTAATTGTCCAGTGCCAAATAAACACAGAGATGGAAAGGAAAAGGTCAAAGCGATGAGGTGCCCAATTTAGAAAAAAAAGGAAAAGAAGAAGAGAAGAAATTAGCTAAAGATAAAGGTATGCAGCTTTTAATGGAAGGGTTCATTGGTGGGTATAACTCTTAAGTTGCCTTTGGATACTTCACTCATACTGCATATGAGGAAAAGCTTAATTTCCCTCAATGCTGAAGACTTTTTTAATACTGCAGTGAAACTGCACTGCCATTGGTTCAAACTTGAAAACTTTTTGAACCAATGACGGTGCGGCAAAGCTGCGTGAGCCTGTGGCGATGCAGTGCACCAAAACCTGCCAAAATGGGCATGAGTCTTGCCTCTCTGCGCTCATGGATT
This sequence comes from Carassius gibelio, assembly GCF_023724105.1. NCBI lineage: Eukaryota > Metazoa > Chordata > Actinopteri > Cypriniformes > Cyprinidae > Carassius > Carassius gibelio. Next base: position 5,682,019 of record NC_068392.1, on the reverse strand, counting down.
GCTTTCTTCAATGAAAGCGGTCCCACCCCTCACGCCCTCCCGTTTTTCCTGCTTCAGTGAGCCAGCTAGGAAGAGACAGTGGGGTAGAGGGGCTCAGTGCCCGGACTTGGGTGAGCCCACGCCTGCTCAGTACCCGCGTGCATCACCCTCTCCAATGAGAGAGCTGAGCTGGGATGGACGCCAAGCTTTTCCACATCCTCTCAATATGAGACAAGTCTGGTTCTGACACACCTGCCTTTCGCAACCTCCGTATCACCACGGATTTGGCCATGCACGCCACAAAAGCCACAGACCTGACCATCGAATGATCCATGGCCAACTTGATTGTGCTAGAGCGCCAGCTCTGGCTCAACTTGATGGAGATCAAGGAGAAAGATGAAGTGGCCTTTCTCAACTTCTGGGGAAGTCGTTGCCTAGTGGTTAGAGAGTTTGACCTAGGGTTGTGGGTTCGAATCATGGGCCGGCAATACCATGACTTATGTGCCCTTGAGCAAGGCACTGAACCCCCAACTGCTCCCCGGGCGCCGCAGCATAAATGGCTGCCCACTGCTGTGGTGCGTGTTCACAGTGTGTGTGTGTGTGTGTGTGCACTTTGGATGGGTTAAATGCAGAGCACAAATTCTGAGTATGGGTCACCATACTTGGCTGAATGTCACGTCACTTTCACTTTTCACTTTCAATGCCCCAGTCTCTCCAACCAGTCTCTTCGGGCCTACTGTAGATGGGTTCACTGAGCGTTTCACTGCAGCACAGAAGTCATCCCAGGCCATGTGACACTTCCTTCCCAAACACTCCAGATCAGCCTCTGCCTCGAGTCGCCCAGGACTGCGCTGACTCTGCATCAGAGCAAGCCTGCCCCTTCTATCTCCCAGGCAGCACCCCCTAAGGAGCAGCATCGGCGAGCTCGCCCCGCTAAGCACGCTACCTTCCAAAGATGTCAAGGTCCCGGCCAAGGATTGTGCTGGACTCGACCCCTCCAAAATCTTCCTGATCCTTTGGGAAAAAAAGAGGAAGGAGCAAAGTCCCACCGCCACTCACTGCAGTTCACCCGGAGACCCCCTCGTTTCCACGGGTTGATTCTCACTTTGGTATAACTGGACGACACTCAGGTCCTCCGCGCCGACGTGATGACTCTGCTAGGGAAGGGAACCATAGAAATAGTTCCCCCCTCAGAAAGCGGATTGGGGTTCTACAGCCATTATTTCCTCGTCCTCAAGAAAGATGGCGGTCTCAGACCCATCTTGGACCTCAGATTCTTGAACCTCTTCCTCACGAGACGGACATTCAGTATGTAAACATTAAAACAGATCCTTACACAGATTTGCCCTGAGGACTGGTTCTTCTCACTGGATCTGAAAGATGCTTACTTTCACATCCAGATAGCCCCCATCACAGACAATTCTTGATATTTGTGTTTGAGGGCATAGCTTACCAATATACAGTCTTTCCCTTCGGGCTGTCTCTAGCACCTTGCACTTCCATGAAGTGCATGACACAGTGCTTTCCTCTCTGAGGCAGATGGGAATCTGTGTTCTTAATTATCTCGATGACTGGCTCATTCTGGCCCAGTCGCGGACCAAGCTAGACCATCACAGATCCGTGCTCCTCAGCCACTTAGAGTGCCTAGGACTCAGGGTCAATTTTGCCAAGAGCTTACTGCTCCCCAGTCAACGTATCACGTTACTGGGGGCAGTCTTCGACTCGGTCCGTATGAGGGCTGTAGTCTCACCAGAGCGTGCCCTGGTAATTTAGCAGGTCGCAGCTTCCGCCAGAAACAAAGCCTGTTTCCCTCTGAAGTTCTTCCAGAGGATGCTAGTGCTGATGCATTCCACATCCCCAGAAACTCCGGGTCCCACCTCACACTTGGCGGCACTGCTGATTTCGCATCAAGGTCAATCAGGCCTTTTTGGCAGACTTGATACCTTGGATGAACCCTGTTTGGTTAAGTTTTGGAATACCACTACAGGAGGTTTCCAGAAGGACTGTGCTCTCGACAGATGCGTCCATGTTTTTTGTTTTAGGGCACTTTGTGCGAGGGTAGACCAGCCTTCAGCTCGTGGTCACACGAGGAGAGCCATCTACACATCAACTGCCTCGAGATGTTTGCAGTGGAATGAGCCCTTCACTCCTTTCAGGCATTCCAAGGGCTGCCACGTCCTAGTCCAATTGGATAGCATGACAGTGGTGTCCTACATAAATCAACAAGGCGGCCTTTCGTCCAACTACCTCTGTGCACTGGCAAAGCACCTCTTGGAATGGGCCTTACCCAGGCTGTGATAGCTCAATGCAACACATGTACCTGGCAGAACGAATCTGGGAGCAGACATGCTATCCTGGAGCAATGTCCCCCCAGACAGTTCCCAGAATATGGGAGATTTTCGGGTTGGCAGAGGTCGACCTCTTCACCTCAGAAGGCAACTCTCATTGCCCAACCTATTTTTCAAAGGACTCAGATGCCCTGGCCCACAACTTACACTTTTACCCCAATCGCTCTGATCCCTCAGGTCATCAGATGAGTCAGGGAAGACAAGGACAGAGTCCTCCTGGTGACCGCACTCTGGAGGAGCCAAGTTTGGTCCACAGAGCTATTCAGGCTCTCTACAAAAGCCCTGTGTTTGTTAGCCTTTTTGCTATGTTTATACAACAACAATTCGGTTTTAACTAAATAAAACACATGATCTAATTTCACCATAATATTGTGCTTTGCAACAAAACTGTAACAAGTTCAGTTATTATTAATTTCCATCAGTTGGGTTAACATTAGGCCCTGTAATAGGCCAATGGAATTGGAATCCAAATCTGTGTAATTATAATTTAAATCGGACTACTTTTCAAATTGTATTTCATAAAAAAACATCTCAGACATTACCTCAAAATGTTATTGGGGTTTCAAAAAAAAAAAGAACAGGGCATTGATTTCATACACGTCCACTGAAGAGGTCATCAGGACCTCTCAGAAGGGGTTGTAGTTGGTGCCAAGTACAAAAATCATTTATACAGCATTTTAAACTATGTTCACGTTATAAACTCCGTTCTCTTGAATTCATCCTATCTTCACATGGTCTTGAAATTTGTTGTATTTCTACTGTTGGTGATGACGGGTTACCATCCAAAGTTGTGAATATAACTTATGTGCAAAATTGGAATATCGCCCAAAACATTTTCGAACAAGCAACGTTTCCATCCGAAGAATAAAAAAGAACAAAATCGTCACCTAATAAACTGGCACTATACATCACTAAGAAAAATAGGAGAAGCTACTGAATATAGTTATTAATTATCTGCATAATTGCATTTATATATTCAGGATTTATACATATTTTCAGATTCATTTCCTTTTATTCAGACTTATGACTTTATATTCAGATTCATTTTTTATGTTCACAATTTACATTTATTTATTCAGATTTACTTCTATATATTCAGACTTATTAATATATATTAATATTTACTGCTATATATTCATAATTTATATTTATATGTTCAGATGTATGTCTATGTGTTCAAATTTATAAATTTATATTCAAATATACATTCAGACTTGTAACTATATATTAATTTACATTTATATATTAGACATAATATATTCAGGCTTATAATTATATTATTGCAAAATATTATATTATTTTGGGGAGTACTAGAACATGCTTGCATTTACTATGTACAGATATGTATTATGTTTTATGCATAGGTATTTTTATTTAATAATCTCACAATAACATGAATTTAATTTATTTATAAGGCGGTATATGTATGAAAACTGATGCAAACTCATTGTCTGCCAGCAGGAACAGCTCCACACACAACAGCTTCAAAAAAAAAAAAAAAAAAAAAAAAAACAGACATTACATACAAGATTAAAATGACATCAATTTTTCTGAAGTCCCGAAGTCGGTGTCTTTCAGAAATAAAGTGATGTAAAAACACCTGCACTCAATGTATGGTAAATTTAAATTGTGCACACACACACACACACACACACACACACACACTGTAGGTGCAAAGTCCTATGTTAACTTCACTGGAACAGGAAAAAAGCTTCTTACTCGTCACAGAAGTCAATCAAAAAAAGTTTAATCCAAACACAAAATTACAAAACTATACAAAATCCAGATGGCTCCTGTAGCCTTTCCTATGGTTTCACCTGTTAAACCTTTAACTGCTGTTACCTTGAACGTTTAAACAAGAGTTATATTTTAACGACAGATGAAAACGGTAAGAAAACTGTTTCTCCCTTATTTCCTATACACGAACAACTACCCAGTTCGATCTTCCGCCCAAGTGGGCGTAACCATTAAAGAAACAGAACAGAAATTAGCCTGTACATCAGAAAACATACGAAACAGTACTGAAATATATATATAAATATATATAAAATAAATACAGGACAAAACAGAACTACCTCAGAAAGAAAGATACAAATATGATATATTCGGTTTATGCTTGAAATCAACACTCCAAGAAACAATACCATAAAAATTATTGAAACGTAAAATTGGCTCTTACACACCAGCCCCTAATTGTCTTTGTGTTCAACGAAACAATTAACAACCTATTTATACTAAAGAGCCAAACAAATTACATAAAAGAAAGATACCAAATAGTTTCAACTGAATCTCCGAATTTTTTCTCAATAAGATGCTAACCTGAATTTAGGTGATAAACCCATAACAGATAGGAGACTATAAATCTGCCTCTAAGAGTAAACAAAGCTTAATAACAGGACGTAAAAGAATGTTTGTGCTTGTTTTCACTCGGGCCTGAGAGTTTCGTGATGCGGAATCATCAGCAACCAATACAACGTCCCCAGGCTTGAGATTTTGTACTAGGCTTTGCCACTTTTGTCTTTCTTGCAGGTCTGGTAAGTATTCTTTGATCCAGCGCTTCCAAAATATGTCAGCCATATACTGAACTTGGCGCCACCTACGTCTGGAATACAGGTCTGCTTTGTCAAAAACCCCAGGAGACATGGACGGCTTTACTTTCAACAGCAGCAAATGATTTGGAGTAAGGGCCTCCAAATCGTTTGGGTCATTGGACACCTTAGTGATGGGACGACTATTGATTATTGCTTCCACCTCACATAAGAGCGTTTGAAGACTTTCTTCATCAAGAGACTGCTGTTTTACAATGGAGTTGAGAATTTTTCTGACAGTCCGTATTTGACGTTCCCACACTACTCCATGGTGGGATGCAGTTGGAGCATTGAAAATCCACTGTACACCTTTTGCAAGCATTGTGGTTTGAATCCTGTCATTATTTAAACTTTGTATGGCCTTTTGCAACTCCCTTTCTGCCCCAATGAAATTTGTCCCATTGTCAGACCTGATTGTTTTAACCTGACCCCTTCTAGAAACAAATCTCCTTAGTGCATGAATGCACGAGTCTGTATCCAAAGAGCTGGTGACCTCAATGTGAACAGCTCTTAACGTCAGGCAAGTAAAGATTACCCCATATCTTTTAATCAATGTCCTTCCTCTTTTGATTTCAAATGGGCCAAAATAATCAATGCCTACATTTGTGAATGGGGGTTCATCTGGCAAAAGCCTGTCACGGGGAAGGTCAGCCATGAATTGTTTGCCTGTAGTGCCGCGCTGGCGTTTACAAATGGTGCATTGAGATAGGATTTTTCTGATGGCCGTTTGTGCTTTTGGAATCCAGTATTTTTTCCCGTAACTTTGACAACATGTGATTACGGCCGCTGTGACCCACATCTGCATGAATTGATCTTAAGATCAGATGTGAAACAGGATGGTCCTTTGCTAAAATAGCAGGATGCTTGGCCTCCTCAGGCATAGATGACCTGCTTAGTCTGCCACCTACTCTTAGAATTTTGTCTTGCAAAACTGGTGACAACTTGTAGAGAGCGCTGCTGTGTTTTACAGTTTTACCTTGCTGGAGGGCTTTGATTTCGTCTGGAAACATGATTGTTTGGCTGTAGCGAATGATCTCTTCCTCAGCTTTTTCAAGGTCACTTACAGTCAAAGTAACCCCTGACAGTGAAGATTTGAAGTTTTGAAGTTCAGAATTCACTGCTAGATTGTCTCTTAGACTGTGGCACAGCTCATTTCTTTTTTCCATTAGTGTCTTCAGAGTGCTTTTAAACTTGAGGAACCATGCAATGGCTCTTTTCAAACGGTACCAATCGGAGTAGTGTGAAAAGAACTGAGAAGTATAGTCAGAATTGTCTGCACTCACTGCATTTACGCAGACTTCCTTAACTTCCAAATCATTAACAGATAACTTAAGGGTGTGACTAGGCATTTTTGGCCACTCTGATTCTGGCTTTGTCTGAAAGGATGGACCTGTGAGCCGTGAATTTGCTTTAAGGAAAGCATCTACAGTAAGTCCTCTTGAGGCAATGTCGGCCGGGTTGGAAGAAGAATTCACATACCTCCATTGCGACGCCTTTGAGAGCTCTCTGATTGCAGTTACCCTGTTGGTCACAAATGTACGGAACCGCGTGCTTTCGTTGTTGAGATATTTCAGGACTGAAGTACTGTCTGTCCAAAATACAGACTCCTGAAGAATCAAGTCCAATTCAGATTTCAGCATATTGTCCATTCTAGCAGCCATTGTAGCTGCAGTAAGCTCAAGATGTGGCACGGTAACTGTTTTTACTGGAGCAACCCTTACTTTACCCATAACAAATGCACAATGTTGGTTACCTCTGTGATTCTCCATGAGCAAGTATGACACTGTGCCAAAACCCAGCTCACTGGCATCTGCAAAATGATGCAGCTGCGCTGAGGTGATTTCACCAAAGTTAAGTGGCTTCATGCATCTTTCAACCTGAAAGTCATTCAAGTTCTGAAGACTAGCCAGCCACAGATTCCACTGACGTCTGAGAGTTTCTGGAATCTTGTCATCCCAGTCATGTTTTGTTCTACAAAGCTCCTGCAGTATTTGCTTTGCAGGAAGAATAACTGGAGAAAGTATTCCAAGAGGATCATAAATGGAGCTGACCATGGACAATATACCTCTCCTTGTAAGAGGCTTTTCCTGTAGGGTTACTTTGAACTGCAAAGTGTCTGTCTCAACACACCACTGAACCCCTAGAGCTCTTTCCAATGGTAACTTGTCTTTCTCCAGGTCCAAATCCTTCACTGTCTTAGCTTTGCTCTCCTCACTTATGGATGCAAGTACAGTGCGACTGTTGGACATCCACTTGGTCAAATTAAATCCTCCTGATGCACACATCTCCCTTAAGTCATGCATTAGAGCAATACCCTGCTGTTCAGTAGCCACAGACGTCAAACAGTCATCCACATAGAAATTCCTAAGGACTGTCTGAATTACCTCTGATCTATGCTGTGCACTGTTGTCCTTTGCACACCTTTGCAAAGCGTAGATTGCACAACTTGGGGAGGATGTAGCACCAAATAAGTGGACACTCATTCTGTATTCCTCCACTTCCTGTGCAGTGTCCCCTTTAGGCCACCAAAGGAATCTTAACAGATCTTTATCTTTAGCAGGAACTCTGACCTGATGAAACATCCCTTCTACGTCTGCTGCAAGGGCAATCGGCTTATGTCTGAATCTCGCCAGAACACCAATAAGAGAATTATTCAAGTTGGGTCCTTGCAACAGTTGCGAGTTGAGTGATTTTCCTTGGTAGGTAGCTGCGCAGTCAAACACCACTCGAAGTTTGTGTTTTTGTGGGTGATATACCCCGTGGTGTGGGATGTACCAGATTCTGCCAAGGGTTCCTTCAATTTCACTTGCAGGGATTTTCTCAGCATGACCTTTGAGTAGCATGTCCTCCATGAAACTACAATAGTCCATGTAGAAAGCTGAATTTCTTTTGAATTTTCTTTTTAGAAATTGTGAACGCAGAGAAGCTACAACATAGTTGTTGGGAAACATTACATCCTTTTTTTTCAAAGGAAGGTCAATGCAGTAATGCCCATCTACAAGCTCTATGGACTGTGATACAGACTTCATAAACTGTCTATCCTCAATGGACATTTCCAAATTTTCAGCTTGTTCACATTCAGGAAAATCATACCTCATTTGCTGTTGGATTAGGTTCTCCAAAGTTACCACTGAAATCCTGTTTGCCATCACCTGTGTCCATCCTGTGTTTCTGTTAGTTTGGATGTTCTCTCTCTCCAAAGGTCCATTTACAATCCAGCCCAGGATGGTCTTGACAGCATAAGGCCCATCTCCTCTACGGTTGATGACCTTCCATGGCTCAAGAATCTTAGGTACATTTGTTCCGATTAGTAAGCCAATACCGGCATCGATCTGAGGAAGATGCACCTCTTCAAGATATTTCCATTTCTGAACATCCTTCTGTTGCGGAATGTTTTCTCCTTTAACTGGAATCTCTTTTTGAGAGAACACCTGAGGGAGATCCACAAAATTATTCTCGTTCAGTCCACTTATTTCCAGTTCGGTGCAAACATGTGTACTAACAGACCTTTCCTGTCCCATAGTACGCAGTAGGATGTTTGTTTTCCTGCCAGTTAGCTTTAATTCCTTCATTAGCTGTTCTGTACAAAATGTCGCAGAACTTCCTGGGTCCAAGAAGGCGTAAGTCAAAACTTCCTGATTGCTTTTTTTGGACTTAACTCTAACTGGTACTATGGCTAAAGAGCACACCAAATGACCAGCCCCAGTGCAGCCACAAGTTTCGCTGATGACAGTGTCAGTGACAGTTAAGGAGCTGTTTCCATCTTGAGATTTTGGAAGCACTGGCTTCCTGTCTGGGAGATGAAGAATGGTTGGATGCTTTAATGAGCATTTTTGACAAGTTAGTCTTTGCACACAACCTTTACTCATGTGACCTGGTAATAAGCAACCATAGCACAAGCCTTTAGATTTTAGAAAGTCAAGTTTTTCATTGTGTGGCTTATGCTTCAGAATGCTGCAAACGTCCAATCCATGGTTTTTATTACAGCATAAGCAGAGGGTTTCATGGCTTGCTTTTGCTAGATCTTTTTCCTTTGTTCTTTGTTTTTTGGGTTCTGGAACAGGTGTCACACTTGTTGCAAATGTGGTTTTCCTTTCTTTCACTTGCAAGTTACTTGATCTGTTTGTTTTGAATTTGAGATTGTCTTTTGCCATCGTGTTATCCTGAATATTGCCAAACAGTGGATGCGAAACAATCTTTGCCTGCTTGTCTACAAAACTAACCAAGTCACAGAATCTTGCTCTCAAGCCAGTCCTTTCTTGAAGCTCACAGGCAACTGCTCTCCATTTTTCTCTCAGTTTGAAAGGAAGCTTGGATACAATTGCACGCATGTTGCTTGGACTGTCCATTTCCTCAACATATTCCACACTGTCAATGGTGTTGCAACAACCAGTAAGGAAAAGAGCAAACTCATTTAAGGCTTTATTATCCTCAGGCCTTAAAGCTGGCCAGTTCAGTGCCTTTTCTGTATAGGCAGTGGCGATTGTGTACTCATTGCCAAAATGTTGGTAGAGTAGTGTTTTAGCCTCTTTGTAGCCCCTTTCAGAAGGCATGTGTTGACAGCTGCGTACCAGAACCTTTGGTTGCCCCTTGGTGAACTGTTCTAAGAAGTACAATCTGTCTTTGTTATTTGTTGTCTTACTCTCTACTCCATGTTCAAAGGCTCGAATAAAGAATGTGAAATCCAGCGGGTCTCCACTAAACACTGGAATATCCATAGGTGGAAGAGTAGATAAAGACTGCTGTTTTATGAAAATCTCAGCAATGTCATTTTGACGTTGCATTATGTTGAACAAGCTTCCTGTATCAACATGTGAAGGAATTCTCACATCTGACCTTGTTGGTTGTGATTTAGCAAAATCATGATGCACATCACTGTCTCTTGGAACTGCATCAGTATCAGGTGCTAGCTCACGAGAAAATGTTTTTGGCCGTACTACTTGATTAGGTGTAGCTTTAAGGGTTTCTGCAATAGTGGCAGCCCTAGCTGCATTACCAGATGCATCAGAAACACTACGAGCTGGTTCATACATGGACAAAACCTGAAGTTTGGCTTCAGCCGCAGCAATAGCAGTTTGGAGCTCAAAATTTTCCCTCTTTGCTTTGAGTTCAGTTTCCTCTCTCTCAAGCTCTTGTTTCTGTAATAACGCATTAGCTCGTGTCAACAGCTCTGCCCTTTCAGTTTCAATTTTCAGTCTAGAAGAAGCTGTAGATGAAACACCTGAAGCCACCTGACTACGAGATTTTTTTGGAAAGAGAGGCAGTTGTGAAGAAGAGATAACCATTGAGGCACTGTCATTACATTCAACCTCTGCATCACATTGCTCTGCCTCCTTGGATTGGAGTTTTACTTTTTCAACCCAGTCTTTAACCTTGTCTACAAAGTGCTTAACTGCTTGAGACTTCGATTCGAACCAATGTAACTGATCTAAATATGCCTCATCATCTGACATAAATTCTCTGGTTGCATAATTAATGTCTTGGAATGCAGCAAAGGACTGTGCAAACTCACCATTTATGCAATCATACACAGTGTCAACATTACCAGAGTCCTCAAGCAAAGCTTCAATTTCTCTCATTTGCCTTGTTAAATGTCCCAGCTTGGCTCTTCTAGTTCCCAACAAGTGATGAAGCCGTTCCTCTTGTGCTTTAACAGTCATCTTCGGCACTCTTTTAGAGGCCGCGTTCAATTCCTCTGTTTCCATAGTAATCAATGTTCGTGTTCAAAGCGCGCATTGCGTTCATCACGAAAGCAGATGAGATCGCCCTCTTGCGATGCTGTGTGGAAACGCAAACATGGCGGGACCATGACGCTGCAAAGTTCAGCAATATTCAAAGTCCAATAATATCCCCAAAACGTCCGAAAAAGTTGTGAAAGCTCACTAAAGTCCGATCAGCAAAATCCGTAGTGTATGTAATCCAAATGGCATCGGAGAATCTCAGCCGAGAATCCCACGATAGTCCGTTAATATCCAAGTAACGTTATGGTCTTTGATGTTGCGTGAATCACTCGATAATCTTCTCGTTAAAAACAAAAATATTGCTCGCTTCAAACGAAAAAGAGAAGTTTTCTTACTTTAAATGTAGGTGCAAAGTCCTATGTTAACTTCACTGGAACAGGAAAAAAGCTTCTTACTCATCACAGAAGTCAATCAAAAAAGTTTAATCCAAACACAAAATTACAAAACTATACAAAATCCAGATGGCTCCTGTAGCCTTTCCTATGGTTTCACCTGTTAAACCTTTAACTGCTGTTACCTTGAACGTTTAAACAAGAGTTATTTTTTAATGACAGACGAGAACGGTAAGAAAACTGTTTCTCCCTTATTTCCTATACACGAACAACTACCCAGTTCGATCTTCCGCCCAAGTGGGCGTAACCATTAAAGAAACGGAACAGAAATTAGCCTGTACATCAGAAAACATAGGAAACAGTACTGAAATATATATATAAATATATATAAAATAAATACAGGAAAAAACAGAACTACCTCAGAAAGAAAGATACAAATATGATATATTCGGTTTATGCTTGAAATCAACACTCCAAGAAACAATACCATACAAATTATTGAAACGTAAAATTGGCTCTTACACACACACTGTGAACAGACACTTGGAGCAGGTGGGGGTTCGGTGCCTTGCTCAAGGGAAGGGAATGATAAGGCTAATTATATATGCATACCACTTTCTGAAACAACCTTACACAGTTTTGATAACGTTATTGATGTACACAATGTTAACGTAGCATGCCTATGATGATGTAATACCGACTGCACACATACACAGGCTTATTCTTGGGATTCCACAACTTCCCTTGATCATCCTCACAACTTATTCAACGTATTGATTGTAGCCATTTTGTTCTCCTTTCCGGTTCTGTATGTTTATAAGGATGTAAAACTTCAATTCATAATTTGTTAGTGTATTGGAGGTACAGATAACGACACAGCAGCTCTTCGGATTGTTTGTCCAATGTATTTCAATCATCGCCAAGGCAATGTTTTCCCCCACGGGCTAAATTCAGATCATGTGACGGGGCGTTCCCGAGGCGTACCCAGACCAACCGTCTGTATGAATGGTTCTTTAGACTAGGACTGTTCGATTCCGATTCCTGATTCTTTTTTCTGGAATCGAAAGAATCGATTCCAAGAATCGAATTATACGTATTGCGAAAACACACGTATACATACACGTATGTATGTGGGTAGATACATAGGGATATACATATATTTAATCCAGTATCATAAAACTATAGCATAAATTCCTGTTAAATTCTAAAAGCATTTTGTTAAGGAACAGACTCATGCACACGATTCTAGATTTCGTTGGGTAAGTTGCTGATTGTCTACACAATGCTGAAGTAATCATCCTACCCTAAACTATACTCTGATTCACGACTGGATCCATTTATTTAGTTTGAACTTTATTTCTTGTTGACAAATGAAATCGGCTACATGGGCGCGGTTTGTGTAAAAAAAAAAATAATCATAAACAAGAGTAGATTTGGAATCGCCTTGGAATCGATTCTTCTTTCCCAGCCCAAATTTAGACGCCCAGTGTGAACACCAAGAGAAGTTAGTTGAAGAGGAAGAGCAGCGCGATGGCGTCCGCCTCAGCGGTTCTTCTGCTCCTGTCTGCGGGTTTATTCACGGTAACAGACGGTAAGTTTATTACAAAATCAAAGAAACACTTTAAACATGCGTTTGGGCGGTTTACCGATGGCGCCAAGTAACGTTACAAAAATCATTTATAAAGCACTTCATTTATCGGGACTTTTTAAACTATGTTCACGTTTTAAGGTCCCTGTTGTTCTTTTATGTTTAGGAGAGGACTGTAAGAGCTACTTCACCAGGGATAACGTGTACAGGTCTTCGCTTACCTGCAGGTTTTTGGAGCACTGCTGTGGAAGCTGCGATCACAGATACTGCTGCTCCTCTACATCTTCGAGGTTATCCCATGATATGCAAGATATGTGCACTATGTAAGGATTTTCTTTCTTAATACAATTGTCAGTGAGACCCAAAAGTTACTTTTTATACACCCTCACGTAATTCCAAACCAAAATGGTTTAAAAGAAATTACATGTGTGTGTGTGTGTGTGTGTGTGTGTGTGTGTGTGTGTGTGTATACATAGTGTGAACTACCGGGGAGTTAGAGGGAGCTCGGCTCCCCTTAATGACACATGGGCTCCCCCAAAAACGAGAAATGTGAAATTTTGGGGGGTCTCAAAAAATATTGACAATGTGTATATTTAGAAGTGCAATTTCAGTTGTGTAATGTGATCATGATGCAGTATTAAGTGTAAAATAGCAAAAATATTATTCCTTCATGCATGACGGCGAATAAAACCTAATTTACTTCAATAAAGATTACTATACATCAGACATGGGGACATGTGACTTGGTGACTTGGACTCGAGTCGACTCGAGTCGCTATTTTTAGGACTTGAGACTTGACTCGGACTTGGAAGTTAAAGACTCGGGACTTGACTTGAGACACGATGACCTGAATGACTTGAGTGTTAATCACACCATGTTTTCAGTTTAAATATAAAATATATAAATTATTTTTTAAAATAAAGTTGATTACTCAGCTGGAGCGCAGGCTGAGAATAGCGTCGTGACTGGATCAGGACACTATCATCAGTCATGCCCTCTCTACCTTACACACACCACGCCCACTTAAATCAGATATCACATCACATCAACATGTCAGCCTGAGAGGTACCGAGGGTCATCGCTTTTGTCTTCAATAGTTCGCGCCTAAAAACGCGTGGAAAACGCTAGTCGAGCGGCTTTCACCTTCTTTCCAAAGCGGTCGGGCAGAAGTGCTCCTGGGGCGTCTGTCGTTGCTAAGCATCCATGACACTCTCTCTCTCAATGAAGACGCGGAAATTTCAGCAAAGGATAAATGGATTTGCAGCACTAAAAATCGCTCGCAGTAGCTCTGCTACTAAATTCATTTCAAAATGGCAATCCATATACAGCTATGAACAGCTGTTCCTTCATCTTAGCTGAGCTTTCAACGTTGATACAAGAAAGGATGAAGCTGATTGGTTAGTTATTGTCACATGACCTGCGGTGCGCTTGCGGCATTCTGAAAAGTTTAGATGTTGAGCGCGTTGCTTCCATTATGAGAAGAGAATCCTACATTGCAAATAACGAACTTGCGCGCACAAAAGACGTGATGTGAACGGCCCCTAATGATCCGCTAGCAGGCCGTCAAAAAAAAAGCATTCCAGGGGCGGCGCTAGGGCTGGGCTAAGGGGGCATAAGCCCCGAATATTTTGTTACCTTGTCTTTCTCATAGAGCAAAACAATTAATCAGAAAAACAAATGTATCTGCCGCGATTACCCAATCATGAGAAGTGCATATTACATATATGTGTGTGAGTGTGTGTGTGTGTGTGTGAGTGTGAGAGAGAGAGAGAGAGAAAGAGAGAGAGGAGAAATGTAACAGTTTAATGTTGTATGTAAACTGTGTTTGAGAGAGAGAGAGAGAGAGAGAGAGAGAGGTGTTCAGAGAGGAGTCTGTTGGATGTTTAGTTTTATGGACTCAGTGTTGAAAATGTAAAACATTTCAAACACTGTTGGCAGAAGTGAAAGATAAATAATTTTAGGAAGTTACAATTTTGTTTGATTCCATGATGTATTTTACTGAACATGAGTATTTACAATGCAAATCCAAATTATTTTAATTTACTGACAGTTACTTATATCTTGTCTTTTAACTTTATTAAGATCAGATTCTGCAGGTAAAATAACAATATTAAGGTGACTTGACTTGGACTTGACTTGACATAGCTTGTGACTTGACTTGACTTGCCCAAGAAAAAAATACTTGGGACTTACTTGAGACTTGAAGGTTAAGACTTGAGACTTACTTGAGACTTGCACATGTGTGACTTGGTCCCATCTCTGCTATACATGCTATTCTTGTAATGAGCATCAAGGTGGTGGGATGCTGGGCTGCAAATTCCACTTATGTTAGTACGCAGTAGATTCGTAGAAAAAAAATAAACGCTGGAGGCCATTTATCACGCGCAAAGTCCTTAATTCATTTTGCAGTTATAGCATCATAGCAAGGGCAAAAAGAAAACAAGGCAGTTTAATTAATTTTGGTTTTATTAAGAAATTGTGTAGTGAGTGGAGAGACTGGAAGAACCAATATACATGGCTGTTTGTTAAGGATGGAAGCTTGTGGTGCATCGGAAATAAGCTGCGCTGCTCAGTTTGACCTATCAATTTGTGTTGGTAAAGTATAAGGGGCCGTTCACAATCGCGCCTAAAACCGCTTTCTCCTTCTTTCCAAAGTGATCGGGCAGTTGCGCCCCTGAGGCGTCTGCCGTTGCTAAGCAACCATGACCTGCTCTCTCTATAAAGACGCAGAAATTTCAGCAAAGGATAAATGGATTTGCAGCCAGGCGGCAAGGAAGTCGACCGGAAGTTGAAGTCGGCTGCGTGCTGCCATCTTGTAGCAGAACTTCACTTGCGTTAGCATTCCCATTGACCTCCATTCATTTTGGCGTCACTTTGACAGCGAATAACTTTACATCTGAGGCGTTTAAAGACTCAGTTTGTCCATTATTTATTTCTAAAGATACACGACAATGTATAAAGGGCTCCATTACCTTCTATGTTACATTATGGCCCCGTAGAAACAGTTTTTGTAAAAAATAGGCTCACGATTGCGTCATAACCACTCGGCTCTCTGTCGCATTACCGTACAGACAGGTGGAGAAGCTCGCAGGCAATTAACTTAATATGGCGTACTGAAGTTACATTTTAAAATACTATACAAAATAATTAATCAGAATACTTACTCCTGCTCACTCACGCCAAAGAACTCCCCGCTCAAGCTCGCCGTCTCTGCAAGATTAACGATGGCAGTTTGCACGCACAGCTACTAGAAGATTTACATCTGGCAGACAGGTTGCTGACGTCGTCAAGCTTCGTTTGAGTCTGCGCGTCAGAAACGGAAGTGCTGAAAAACGCTAAAAATGGGCTTCAATTGTCTCAGTTGAGTTCCAATGGGGTCGCTGTGTCCATTTCTTTTACGGTCTATGTTTGCAGCACTAAAAATCGCTAGCAGTAGCTCTAAATGTATTTCAAAATGGCAATCCATATATAGCTATGGTCAGCTGTTCCTTCATCTTGTCTGAGCTTTCAAAGTTGTTACGGGAAAGGATGAAGCTGATTGGTTGGTTCTTGTCACATGACCCGTGGTGCGCTTGCGGCTCTGAAAAGTTGAGATGTTTTTAACTCGATGCAGTGCGGAAGCGCCTGGAAAAAAACATAGCCATATAGAGACATCTATATATATATATATCTCTCTTTATGGCTCTGGAAAAAAACGATCGCTTCCATTATGAGCGCGTGCCTACATTGGAAATAGCGAACTAGAGTGCGAAAAATACGTGATATGTGAATGGCCACTAATAGTGCATATACAGTTGCAGCTGTTATGTATCTTTTTAAGTCATTGTAAGTCCTTTTTTGAGGCACTCGTGTCGATTATGTATAATAGTGCATAAACTTGTAGCTGCTGTAAGTCCTTATTTGAGGCACATGCAAGCGTATCCAGTCTGATTAATATTAAAAGTTATCCTGTCAGGATAACCTACATACCTACATACCCTTACACATCTATCTTACACACCTCTGTAAAAGCTAATATGCCATATGCATATTAATTTGCGTATTATGCGGCACACAGGCTCTCAACAACAATGACAGCTGATCAACGATTTCAACAGTAGGCTAGATGGGGGTGGGTTAAATTCAGAGATAAAAAACCCTACATGGATCAGTAAGAGTAATCCACAAATACACGATTCACTATGAACATTCACGTCACTCTAAAATGACAACGCGTTCAACAGCAGCAGAACTGTACAAATGCTGGACATCCACACACCACGCCACAGTATCACCACTTACACCTCCATAACAATGTGCATGAATCAATACTCATCAAATAATAAAGCACTCACCTGTCACTTGTAAATAAAGTCAATGCGTCTGTCATTCAATGTCCCTTTACTCGTATTAAAAAAATAAACATGGCCATATAAGTTGTTGTGCTAGCTGTTAGCCACTCATTGATATATTCTTTAAAATGGCGCACAAAACTATTGTCAGTGAATTCAGTTGAAGTAGTTTATCCTTCAGTTATTTCTCTTTTGTTTGCAAAAGAGCGCCTTAAAAAAGGCAGATCGCAGCAAGATCTGGTGTAGAGGCGCTGGTGACAGTGGCTTGGAAATTCCCAACTAAACGATGGACGCAGTGTTACCAAATTGGGCTAGGTGATGAGTGGGGCTAGGCCGTAGGGCTGTCAACGAATATTCTAAATTCGAATATGTATTCGAATAGTTTTAAAAAAACTAATTTTGAAGGTGAAAATGAATATTCGAATAACAAAAAAATGTGGGAAAAAAGGCCCGCAGTAGTAGAGGCGTGGCTGTCTCCTTTGCGAGTGGGTGCGCTAGCGCGCCTGAGGGTTCAGGGACAGGTCACAGCCTCACAGGAGTCGCACTGTCTGTCACAGCATCACTGCTGAAAGATGACGCGTCTTCATGGAAGATTCCTACAAGTGCAGAGCCCAACTCGACCGCAGCAGAGAAAATGAGGTCAAATTGTTGACCCGCGAGATAAAGTTGTATGCAAGCTATTTAAGATACAGTTAGCATACCATTCGACCACTAGCAACATGAGGTCACATCTCAAAAACGTGCACCCAAATGAGCATGGCATAATGTGTGGAACTCCAGCTAAACCGTTACGTCTTGACACTTAACGCTACTTTGCATCGCCCGCCGCAAGCTCTTTGTCTGCAACACGACAAGAGGCCATAACGGATAAAATAATTTAGTTCATTTGTAAGGACATGAGACTGATCAGTATCATGGATGAGGCAGGCTTCGGGGAGTTCTGTCAAGCAATGGATACGAGGTTTATTTATTTATCGTTTCATGTCAAAGAAAAGTTCCATGTTTACCACAGCACAGCTCGCTCGGAGCATTCAATGCCAGTTCTATATGCTGTAAAACTTCAATCACCGAATGAAGCCTGCTATATTTGGGACAACAGTCGCGACCTTAAATTACTTGCACAAAAATTAGTTTGTTCATTTAAACCATTATGCGCAGATAACATGAGGGTGAGAGAGCGTGAGGTCTGCAGTCTTGGCCATTAGTTGATTTCCTTGTTTTTGTGTAGGTAATACGTTGTCATACGTTTAAACTTAAATAGACTACCTACACAAGTAGTTATGTCTCTTTGTATTATTTTGTCCTTTTATTGACGTAATGTGCGTCATTGACATGCGTAACTAGATGTTTGAATAGTTCGAATATTCGGGTGTTTTTAGAGGGAATACTCAAACGTAATTTTTGAGCAATTTTGACAGCCATACTAGGCATAGAGCCGTGGAAATGGAGCGAGGCCGGTGGAGTGATTAGAAATGAGCGACACCTGCGACACTCACCGGTCTGGAGTCCCACGGAGGAGATCAGGAGGATATAAAATAGGAGCGACGACAGTGAAGGATGAGAGAGGACCAGGCCTGGGCTTTATTTTGTGTTTGGTTTTTGTTTGTGCGCGGCCGTCATCTGTGACGGGGCTGTCACACTGTTGTGTGTTTATTTTGTTATTAAAGTTTTTATTTGAATGTCCGCCGGTTCCCGCCTTTTTCTTCCTGTGATGATGAAGTTTGTATACTGTTACTAAAGCTCATTACAAATCTGATTCGATGACTTTGAACAAAAGGGAAGCATTATCTGTAGTACTGGCCCGGTTATTACAGTCTATATGTGCTGGCCACATTCCTTTTTTTTATGTAGGATATTCCAGTTCAACCTCAAAGAAACTAATCATAGGTCATTTTGTGGACATTACACAATAAAATGATACCTAAATAATAATTTTTTTTAAAAACCTATTAGTTTTTATA
This sequence comes from Carassius gibelio, assembly GCF_023724105.1. Classification (NCBI taxonomy): domain Eukaryota; kingdom Metazoa; phylum Chordata; class Actinopteri; order Cypriniformes; family Cyprinidae; genus Carassius; species Carassius gibelio. The sequence continues at coordinate 5,663,151 of NC_068392.1, read as the reverse complement.
GGATAAGCAGAGAAGGCCCTGCTGGCACTGACAGCACACCACTGCCTGAGATGCTTCATAGGTGAGTAAAACACAAATTAATTTTCATTTTTGGGTGAATTAATCCTTTAATATCGGTTTTTGAGCTTAGTCTAATCGTTGATGTAAATCTCAAACCATATCTTCAAATTTACTTGCATTTCCAGCATTGCATCTGGTTCTGTCCTTCCATTTTCTTGCATTACCCAACGTTTCCTTCTGAGGTTGTAATTTTTTCACTGAAATGTTAATGTAGTTTGCAAAAAGCACCCTACTCCCTGTAGGTGCATGTTACGCTTTTAACAGCGACTTTGTCACTTACAGAACAAACACTTTAAAAAGCAGTTTTGTTTTTGTCAATTTAAAGCTTAGGCAGAGGAGAGAAGTAGTATGATGCAACCTTTACATTTTTGAGTGCGTTAACGCGGTGACCAAGGCAAGACGGGGCTTGATCAAAGTAGTTAAATTTTTTTTTGTGGCAATGTTTGCAATAGTGACCCTGATTTGAAAGCTGATTTGATAACGGTTTATAATGATATTATGTTTTTAATAATCTAATCTAAGCACAAAGCAAACTAACCAGTGTGTTTTATTGAAACCATAGTGGTTTCATTAAATTAATCGAAAAATAAAATGTTAATTAATAACATTTTCATATAAATAAGATTTATAGATTCAATTATAGATCAAATATACTTTTTACACAAAAGATGCTTTTTCTAATGCTTGTAACTTAATGTTTTTATCTGTCCAGCAGCAAAACCAGTATTGCCGTTACTTTATCAATAGTAGGGGCTGTGGTCTTCGTCATCTTTTTCTTCATCTGCTGTTGCTGCTGCCCCGGCTGCTGTATCTATCAAACGTGTGTAAAACCCAGACGTAAGTGTTTAAGTGGTAATGAAATACTTTAACAAAAACTGAAAATGTACTTGTCCTCAGGCCATTCAAGATGTAGACGAGTTTGTTTCTTGATCCGAAAAGATTTGGAGAAATTTTATCACTGCCGAATCCTCTGCAGTGAATGGGTGTTGTCAAAAGGAGTCCAAACAGCTGATAAAAACATCACAATGATCCACAAGTACAGGTGCATCTCAGTAAATTAGAATGTTGTGGAAAAGTTCATTTATTTCAGTTATTCAACTCAAATTATGAAACTTGTGTAAATAAAGTTCAATGCACACAGACTGAAGTACTTTAAGTTTTTGGTTATTTTAATTGTGGCATTTACCCACATTTAACAAAAACCCACAATTTCAACCTCGACCAATTAGAATAGGGTGAAATGTGAATCAGCTAATCAACTCAAAACACCTGCAAAGGTTTCCTGAGGCTTCAAAATGGTCTCTCAATTTGATTCACTAGGCTACACAATCTTGGGGAAGACTGCTGATCTGACAGTTGTCCAGAAGACAATCACTGACACCCTTCACAAGGAGGGTAAGCCATAAACATTCATTGCCAAAGAAGCTGGCTGTTCACAGAGTGCTGTATCCAAGCATGTTAGCAGAAAGTTGAATGGAAGGAAAAATTGTGGAAGAAAAAGATGCACAACCAACCGAGAGAACCGCAGCCTAATGAGGATTGTGAAGCAAAGTCGATTCAAGAATTTAAGTGAACTTCACAAGGAATGGACTGAGGCTGGGGTCAAGGCATCAAGAGCCGCCACACACAGATGTGTCGAGGAATTTGCTGAACCACAGACAACATCAGAGATGTCTTACCTGGACTAAGGAGAAGAAGAACTGGTCTGTTGCCCATTAGTCCAAAGTCCAAGGTAAAATGACCATGATGTTGGTGTGCTTGACTGGCCAGCAAACTCACCAGACCTGAACCCCAGAGAGAATCTATGGGCTATTGTCAAGAGGAAAATGAGAAACAAGAGACCAAAAAAGTGCAGATGAGCTGAAGGCCACTGTCAAAGAAACCTGGGGTTCCAGACCACCTCAGCAGTGCCACAAACTGATCACCTCCATGCCATGCTGAATTGAGGCAGAAATTAAAGCAAAAGGAGCCGCTTCCAAGTATTGAGTACATGTACAGTAAATGAACACACTTTCCAGAAGGCCAACAATTCACTAAAAATGTTTTTTTTTTCTTATTGGCCTAACTTGTTGAGATAGTCAACTGGTGGGTTTTTGTTAAATGTGAGCCAAAATCGTCACAATTAAAAGAACCAAAGACTAAAACTACTTCAGTCTGTTTGCACTGAATTTATTTAGTAGCCTACATGAATTTCACAATTTGAATTGAATTACAGAAAGAAGTTAACTTTTCCATGTCATTCTAATGTATTGAGATGCACCTGTAGTTTACACGACTCCAGTCCATTAACTAGTGAAGCTAAAAGTGTTAATAAGAAACAAATCAATCAATAAGATGCTTTATAACCTTAAATTGTCACTTTTGGCCAAAATGCAAGTCCTCTATCCATAATATTTCTATCTCCAGTAAAAAAAAAAAAAGCATTATAATGAATGCATAATGCATTATAAAATAGTACAAAGCACATGTCAAACATTCATCTGATCTGATATCTGATCTTATGGAATTTCTTTTTTACTGTTATTATTATTATTATTATTATTATAAAACTACTACTTATAAGTGGTCTTTGATCGCTTTAAGTAAAGTAGTATCAGAAAAATGGCAAGATATGAGACTTTATACATTATAATCCATCATAAATGTGGATGCAACATGTTTCATTGTGTTACAAATCATTATACTCTTAAAAGCTAGAACCACAACTAAGTTAATATTATAGTATATTAAAACTGTTCTTATTAATATTCATGAGATGAACATGAGCTTTTTATAATGCATTATGTATTCATTATAATTCCTTAAGAATACACTTATAATGAAAGTGTAACGAAATAAACCTCTTGTCTGAATCGCGAGAGAAATATCCACAGACCAATCATTCTAGTCCTAAACCAATATGTTGGTTTGATGTGAGACTTTGGACTTTTTTTTACAGGAGAAAAGTGCTGTTATGGTTAATTTTGTCCAGAAGCGATGGTTTAAAGTAAAGAATGTCTTTGATAGATTTTTTTTTTCTTGGAAACGTGTGGCTTGTGTCTTCACAAAACATTAATTGATGGACTGGAGTGCTGTGGACTGCTTTTGGATTATTGTGATGTTTTAGGATTTAAAAAAACAAAAAAATCGAAGCTTACGTGACATGACATTCAGCCAAGTATGGTGACACATTCTCAGGATTAATGCTCTGCATTTAACCCATCCAAAGTGCACACACACAGAGCAGTGAACACACACACACACACACACACACACACACACACACACACACAGTGAACACACACCCGGAGCAGTGGGCAGCCATTTATGCTGCGGCGCCCGGGGAGCAGTTGGGGGTTCAATGCCTTGCTCAAGGGCACCTAAGTCATGTTATTGAAAGTGGAGAGAGAACTGTTCATGCACTCCCCCCACCCACAATTCCTGCCGGCCCGGGACTGGAACTCACAACCCTTCGACTGAGAGTCCGACTCTCTGGGTTAATGGGGTTTATAGATGATTCAGGATACTAATTATTGAATTATTAATTGACTTCTGTCTTTTTTTTTTAACAGCTGTGGATGAAACACATGTAACTACAGTCATGAATACACAATCCATTCAGCCGCAGCCGGTAATGCAGGGAGGCCAGTATCCACAATACCAACCAGTGCCGACTCAAGCGGGTTACTGGGGTCAGCCTATGCAGACAGGACCATATCAGGGACAGTCATATGCACCAGAACCCCCACCCTCGTATGACATGGCCAGTAAGAACACCTAGTGCTGGATAGACTGAGACCATAAAGTAGTCTTTTCTGTGAAAGTAACTAGTGTCTTTTAATGTTTCCAGCGAGTCCTGGATATCCCACTATTCAGGGTGCATATAATGGAGGCCAGGCCATGTACCCCATGAAGTCACCTGACCAGCCGGGTGCTGCTCCTGTCCTTTCAGAGACATTGAATCAGCCGGTTTACAACCCCGACTACATGCAGCCACCAAAAACCGGTTACTAAACTGCAACCATCTGTCAAATCAGTCATTGCTGGATTGTGGAGTTTGACGCAGTTTCGCAAGGCAGTAAAAATGTGCATTATACAAGACAATGTGCTATGGTCAGGGTTATTAGTTTTTTAATTTTAGTTATTTAGTTTTATTTCAATTTCTTTCATTTTATTAAAAAATAAATAAATGATTACTATAGAAAGTTTTACATGAAAATGTACAAGCAATGAGTGAAAATAGTTTCACACATTAAAAGAAAATGCAGTTTAAGATTTATATTAGTGTTTTCTGCCTTCGGTATTAATAATTCTGGTATACACTGATATACAATATAAAATTAAATATACTAAATATACCAAAAATGTAAAATATAACTTGCCATCTTTATTTTATTTTCATTATTTTTGTTAGTTAATATTCTTTAGTTACAGCTCATGTAATTCTGTTGAGTTTGCATAAAGGTTTTTTTTTCTGAATTTCAAATGGCAGGAAGTGTGATTATATATAAAGGAAGTGTCAACTATTTTTTTTCCTTTTGAGGGTATAAATGCAACCGCGTTTTGAATAACAATGAGTGTCACAAAACTTTCACAATTATGTCATGAGTCCCACTGACATTCTGCACCAACAAGTTTAAATCCACACACTCGTTTTCAAGCACAGAATGGCTGTTAAGGTAGGAAAAATGGTTACTTTTTTATAGCAACCTTTATTAAAGCATTAGGAAACCCCCATCCCAACATTTGCAGTGCCTTTTCAGATTGTATTTTACCGTTTCAGGTGACATTGCTTTTTTGAGAAGCAGTCTATTTGTTAAATGGCTATACATTGTGAATATGTTAAATTGGTGTTTTATATGTTTTCTATGTGTGAAAGATGGAAAAAAACATTTTTTAGTCTCTTTTACCCAGGAACTTGGGACTTTGGCCTGGTACTCGGTGTGTTTCCACCACAGGAACCAGGAACTAAAAGTTCCAGTTAAAAAAATGCCCCCCTCAGAAAGTCCCTGCTGGCGAGGTAGTACTTTTTCAAAGTTCTGGAACTTTCGGGGGCGGGACTTGGGCGCTAAACATCCTGATTGGTTGAGTTCACGCAGCATTGGCTGGGTTCAACCACCATTTATTGGGATCATTTTCAAAATATTACTGTTATTGTGTCATGAAATATAATTTTAAAAGTATGTAAGGTGAGAATGTAGTTGTTTAAAACTCAAATCTGTGGTTTATTTATAAAGACAGTGCCTATTTAAAAATGTGTTTCGCCGATCTCTGAGACGTGAGCTCCACGTGATCAGCGAGAGCTCAGTCCTCATGTATCCGCCGAGAGCAGCCTCACCTCGGCTAGACCTTCTGATGTGTGCCGCTGGCTCTGATGTCTCTTTTTAGTGGTTAAACATAAAATATAATTCATTTTGGGTAAATCTAAAAGGTTATCTTTGGTCTGTATTCAATTTATCTATATGTTAAAATGAAAATAAAAAGGCAAATTTATATCATATTTAGTTTCATTGTAATGACTGTATATACACATTTCCCTGAACTAAGTACATTTCTGCAGCTGTTATTATGTTTAAAGGGTAACTAAACCCTAAACCAACTTTTTTTAGTTAATGATCTGTAAGAATGGGGCTTTATTAGTGCGGTTCATTGATTCGAGTAACTTTTTTGACATTTGAGTATAAAGTGTTTTAATTCTACAATATCTGGTGTAAAAACGTCTGAGTGCTGCCCTATTTAGGTTGAACGGTGGCTACTGCAGTTGATTTTTCGTATTGGATGTTGCGGTGACAAGTGACGTAAGCAGTTTCCAGCTCACCACGCCCCTTGGTAGTATAAGACCATCTTGTTCCGTCAAAATCACTGTAGTGAGTCAGGACAGGAGTTGGAATTGCGAGTATTGAAAGCGACCAGGATAGACTATTATAGCATCTATTTAGCATAGCATTTATATACTTATTTAGATTTTGTGTAGCTTATATAGTTAATTAGCATAGTTGTTAGTGTAATGTTAGTATTGTTAGAAGCATAGTTAGTAGCATAGTATTGCATCAGTTAGGATAGCTTCAAGTTGGCTTAGATTTATCTGTATTTAGTACAATGGTCAGGATGGTACGTATGTGTAGTGTTGCTGGTTGCAACAGCACTGCTGGACTGCATAGTTTTCCAGCAGACTTTAAAATTAGGCACCAGTGGTTGCATGCACTTGGCCTGGAAGACCGCGAGTTCCCGCCTAGAGCTATAGTGTGCAAACTGCATTTTACGCGGGATTGCTTCTCCAACGCAATGGAGGTGGTAATGGACTTCTCCACACAGCTTGCGCTGAAAAGTGCAGGAGTTAAGACCGCAGTTTGAGCCAGTGGCTCGAATTGATATGGCTCATGCCACAGATACCTCAACATCCTCCACTTCAGGTGAAGGTGGGGGAGAAAAGTCCTCTACTTCAAATGAACGCTCTGTTGCAAAGCTACTTGCGTCACTACAGTCACTCTCCATTTTAGAGACTCTGACAGCAGCTGTCAATCAATCCGTTTACTGCGTGTCTCAGGTTCACACCCCACCCGCTCAGCCCCGCCCTCGGTTTAACCCATCTATCTCCGCTGTGCTCTGCCCACTTTTCAGCATTTTTCAGATGTTGCCAGTGGGTGGAGTCAGGCTCTGACCAGGGGTTTAGTTACCCTTTAAATGAAAACGAAAGGAGGCAGAGGTGTTTGATATCCCATTTTTCACAAAAAGATGAATCTTTAGATCTTTCTTGAAAATGAGTAAAGACTAATTGAAAAAAAAAATTAGCTGTACGAATTGAGATTGGGAGGGATTTTGAACTTCTTTGGGATGGCACCACAAGGCATTGTTCACTTGCAGAGTGCAAACTTCTGGAGGGCACATAAGATTTAACCAGTGAGTTATCTTGTAGGCAAGCACCAGTACCTTGAATTTGATGCGAGTGGCTACTGGTAGCCAGTGTAACATGATGAGGAGAGGATTAACGTGAGCTTTTTTTGGCTCATTGAAGACAACCCTCGCTGCTGCATTCTGGATCAATTGCAGAGGCTTGACAGTACATGCAGGAAGAGCCAGGAGAGCATTACAATAGTCCAGTCTGGAGAGAACAAGAGATTGGACAAGAAGTTGGGTGGCTTGCTTTGAAAGGAAGGGTCTAATCTTCCTAATGTTGTATAAGGCAAACCTGCAGGACCGGGTCGTTGTAGCAGTGTAGTCTGTGAAGCTTAACTGATGGTCCATCACAACTCCTAGGTTTCTGGCTGTCTTCAAAGGAGTAATGGTTGACGAACCCAGCTGTATAGAGAAGTTGTGATGAAGCAATGGGTTGGTTGGAATGACCAGGAGTTCTGGTGATTAACAGTGTTAAAGCAGCAGACAGGTCCAATAAGATGAGTACTGAGGATTTTGAAGCTGCTCTTGCTAGTCGCAGGGCTTCAGTAACCGAGAGCAGGGCAGTCTCAGTTGAGTGGCCACTTTTGAAGCCAGATTGGTTGCTGTCCAGGAGGTTGTTCTGTCCAAGGAACATAGAAAGCTGGTTGAACACTGCTCAATCAAGTGTCTTTGAAATGAACGGAAGAAGGGATACCGGTCTGAAGTTTTCAAGAAGCGCTGAATTTAGAGATGGTTTCTTGAGCAGTGGGCTTACCAGAGCCTGCTTAAATGCTGAGGGAAATGTTCCAGAGTGAAGAGAGGAGTTGATAATGTGAGTAAGTGAAGGTATGACTGAAGAAGAGATCGCTTGAAGGAGGTGAGTGGGGATCGGATCAAGTGGACAAGTAGTAGGATGATTGGACAGGAGAAGTTTGGAAACGTCCATCTCTGATAGTGGGGAGGAGGAGGAGAAAGAGTGCATCGGTCATTGTGAAGTTGTCCTCAGTCTGAGGTGTGGAGAATTGGTCACTGATAGATCTTGTCTTATTTGTGAAGTAAACTGCAAAGTCATCCGCTTTAAGGGTCGATAGAGGAGGTGGTGGCGGTGGATTGTGGTTGAAGAGTGTCCGAGCGTCATGACAGCTGTTAATTTTGTTGTGGTAGTAGGATGTTTTAGCAGTGAAGACATTTTCAGAGTTTCTTGATTTCTGCCATTTCCTCTCTGCATCCCTGAGTTTATAGCGATGTTCACGGAGAACCTCGGACAGCCAGGGGCAGATGTGGTGGTGCATGCTGGCCGAGACGTCAGTGGGCAAAAGTTGTCCAAGCAAGATGTTAAAGTGGAGCAAAGAGTGTCCATAACGCTGTTCGTGTCCAGAGCAGAAAACTGAGAGTGCAGTAAGCAAGGATTAAACCACAGCAGATAGGCGAGATGGAGAGAGTGAGCGTAGGTTCCATCGAAAGGTGACCTGCGTTGGAGTGTGTGCCGCTTCAGGAGTAAGTGCTAGGTTAGCAATAATGGTGAAGTGATCAGAGGTGTGCAGTGGAGCAACTGAAGAGTTGTCCACAGAGCAACAGTAGATGAGGTCCAGGTGTTTGCCTGATTTGTGAGTCGCTGTAGTAGACACTTGCTTGAGATCTAATTAGGCGAACAGAGTGTTGAAGTCAGCAGCCTGGGGTTTATCTAGGTCAGGGGTGCCTAACCTTGTTCCTGGCGATCGACTGTCCTGCAAAGTTTGGCTCCAACCCTAATCAAACACATCTGCCTTTAATTTTTAAGTGAGCCTGAAGACCTTAATTAGTTGCTTCAGGTGTGTTTGATTAGGATTGGAGCTAAACTTTGTAGGACAGTCGATCGCCAGGAGCAGAGTTGAGCACCCCTGATCTAGGTGGATGTTGAAGTCACCAAGCTGTACCAGAGGAGTACCATCTTCAGGAAAGTTTGATAGCAGCACATCCAACCCCTCTAAGAAGTTTCCCAATTGACCTGGGGGACGATAAATGACCACAAAGTGAATTTTAACAGGGTGGGTTACAGTAATGGCATGTGATTCAAATGAACCATTACCTGTAGGTGATTCCTGAAGATCAAATTTCCATTCTTTTGATATAAGGAGACCCGTACCTCCATCCCTCCCAGTGATACAAGGAGTTAGGGAACAAGTGAAATTAGTGGAGAGGGCTGGAGGGGTGGCAGTATCTTCAGGTTTGATCCAAGTCTCTGTCAGTGCCATGAGGTTGAGACCGGAATGAGTAGCAATAGAAGAAATGAAGTCTGCTTTGTTATCTGCAGACTGTCAGTTCCAGAGACCAACTGGAATAGAGAGCATAGTAGTAGAGGTCAGAGGGACAAGCCGTAGATTTGTCAGACAGGCCGTCCTGCGATGTACGTAGCGTGCTCTTCGAGTGTTAGTAGTGATAGTAGAGATCTGAATCACACAGTGACTACAAGTGTAAGAAATATTTGAGAACAAGCTATACAAAAAGTAAAGAAAGGGGGGGAAAGCAATACTCAATTGCCCTGTCGTTGTCCTTGCTCGGTGGAGTCGCGCAGGTAGAGTCGATTGTCTTCACACGAGGGCGGCCGCGGTGAAACCTACCGCTTTTGTATTTGCCTGATTACCTGTGATTGAAGTCAGCTGGCCACGCCTCACTATTTAGCAGATCGAAACTGGGCAGTCCCACGATAGGCAAACACAAAACCAATCGCCACTTTCAGCACATATTTACCAGGGTAAGACACACACAATTTAAACCAAAAACTTTCCTAGAAATGACAATCACACAGTAGTCTAATGAGAAAACGAGACAAAACACTCACAAGCTGCTGTCCTTCTCTGTTGCTCGATTGTTTCTTCTGACAAGTGCTTTCAAAACAGCTAATTAAGTAATTTCACTGGCTTTGGCCACGCCTCACTATTTATCAGATCGAAACTGGGCAGACGCGAAACCAAGTGCCACTTTCAGCACATATTCACCAGGGTAAGACACACACAATTTAAACCAAAAACTTTCCTACGAATGCACAAAGTCCGCACTACCGAGGATGCACGTCCAAAATCAGCGTACTTTGTATTGAGAAACGTGCACAGACCTACGTCACCAGTCTATTTGCCTAATCTTCCTGGTACTTTACACCGTGGTGGAAACGCAGAAAGCAACAGGTCTGGGGGAAAAAAAGTTCCTGGTACAAATATTCCGGGTAATTTCGATGGAAACGTGGCATAACAGGTCCTATTCAAATATGTATTTATACATTCAGACTTGTAACTATATATTCAGATTTACATTTATGTATTAGACAATATATATTCAGGCTTATAATTATATTATTACACAATATTATACTATTTTGGGGAGTACTAGAACATGCTTGCATGCATTTACTATGTACAGATATGTATTATGTATTATGCATATGTGTTTTTATTTAATTCTATCATAATAACATGAATTGCAGTGAGACGGTTATACAGTTGAATTTATACCATAGTACAGTCTCAGGCGGCAATGTATAAAAACCGATGCAAACTCATTGTCTGCCAGCATGAGTCGCTGTGTGAGTGGTACAGATCAAGGTTTCGCCGGGAACAGCTCCACACACACACACAAAAAAAATCCTGCTTTATCAGACATTACATACAAGATTGAATTAAAATGCCATCTATTTTTCCTGAAGTCGGTGTCTTCCAGTAATAAAGTGATATAAAAACACCTGCACTCAATGTATGCACACTGCACACTGTAGTATCACAACTGAAGTGTAAATTCTGCAGATTACATCATTGTCCAGTATTGTACAGTCAGTAATTTATTATCAAAATGTTTATAATAATATTCAAAAAAATTTACAGTTGGTTTGATACATTTATCTCAAACGGAGTCAGAATCTAAAATAGAAAACAGTTATTTTAAATAACAAAAATATTTCAACATTTAAAAAATTTAAAATCTCACTGTTCAAAAACTTTTGACTGGTAGTTTATGTGTGTTTGTATTTTTTTAAGACTAGACTGTATATGCATACTGATACATTTCAAAATTTTATTTCTTTTCATTTTGATGATTATAACTGACAACAAAAGAAAATCCCAAATTCAATCCTGTGTTTGGATTTTTTTAAGACTAGATTTTATATGCATACATATCTCGGCCTATAAACCTATTTTTACCCTCAATTTCTGTACATGCAGCCCATTTTAACTGAAATTTGTGGGACATTTTAACATAACCAGCCATTTCTACCTAAATGACATTTTATATATACTACATTCATATTAAACTGTTTTATTTGAAAGAGCATGTCAAAACATTGTTCATAAACCTTTGCTTTGTTGGTAAGCATATGTAAGATTGGTTTAGTACCCTTATTGGTGATTAATGAAATGTCAGGCTCACTTACTTTACAATTTCTCTGACAAGCTTTATGTAACTCTGCCCTGTTGCCTTAAGAAACTCAGACCAATCAAATTATAGTTACATGTCAACAAGTGTTGAAGCAAAAATGGAAAATTAGTTATTGTGGTTGACTATTAAAATGTTAAGAGATATGCCACTTCAATCTAATTTGGCACAGTTTAGCTGACTTCACCCTTATTCCAAACCTAAATGGTTGGAATCTTCAAAAATGACACACACACACACACACACACACACACACACACATATATATATATATATATATATATAAATAGTTAAGCAACATGGTAGTTCTCTCATAAGTCATCGATGTTAGCAAGACAAAACTATTTTGACAGGGACAATTTTGCACAAACAGAAACACGCACACGTGTAAAAAAAAAAAAAATCCCATTTGATGTCTACTGTAAGTGAACACGTGCCTGGTTTGGACTGTCTTTTATGGTTTGTTTGGTGAATTTGTAGCACTTGAATGTATATGGGGCCCCCTACTGGTGAACTAATAAAGAAACAATAAAAAAATTAAATAACAGTCTTGTCTTGTCTTGTACAGAATTTAAATAACCAACAAATTATTAGTAACAAAACACATGAGTGTGAATGATGCAATTTCTACCTTTGATCTCGTAGGTGTCTGATTCACTATGAAAAGTGAGCACTGTCTTGACTGAACTTCTCACTCTTTCCCTCAGTGTAGCCATCTCTTAACGTTCACCTTGGAGATTGAAAATGAGCAGTAAACAATACAGAACCAGAACAATAAAACCCACAGAAGAGGTGGGAGTTCAAAGAAGGAATCTTTATATTACCAAACTGCAGGGAGAGGAAGAGTAGAAGTCATGATCTGCAAGATTAACCACAATCTGATGTGATCCGACCACCTCAGAGAAAACCAGGGTTGAGCTGCTGCAAGAGCTTTTGAAGCAGCAACTGTGGTCAAATAGTTCTCATGTGTTCTGATTGGTGGATGATGATGATGAGTGGATAAAGACTAGAGCAATCAAATAGTGAGAGAGTGATCTGCTCACCTGATTATGTTAAAATGCCAATCCTACGGTGTACATTTTAGGACATCCTCAGACCTCAGTCATCAAATGAAAAGGCGTCATGCCTCAGACTAAAAGGCTTCAGTCATCGGACAAAACGGCATCGCCTCTCTGACTGAAAAGCTTCAGGTCTCAGGAAAAACGACGTCAGGTGTCAGGTCTCATACAATTAACGTTAGGCATCAGACGAAACAGACTCGGACAAAGTGTCATCAGACGAAACGGACTCAGACAAAAAGTCATCAAACGAAAAGGACTCAGGTGGAGAATCGCGTTGCCCCGCCCCATGTGACGTCACACGCACGCCGTTCACAGGAAGTGGTAATGGTTGATTGATGGCAAAAGGAGGTAAGCAGCGTCTGATATTTTATATTTTATTCAAATGTTACACTAATTAAGTTATATAGGGAAGAGAACATGCTTTTTAAGAGTCTTGTGTGCACGTTTAAAAAGTTAGTTAGCCATATTGCAACTAGCCAGCTTTTATTTTGGCCAAGTAGTAAAATTACCCTTACGAAAAAAACATGATTTTACTATCAAAAACAGATTAACCATGGTTTTGCTACTCACCATAGTTTAACCATGGTGTTTGTAGTAAAACTGTGGTTATACAAATGGTACGTTAATCATTACACAAAAAAAAAACAAGTTACTACACTTTTACTATAATAAAACCACAATGCATTATATATAGAAAAACTGTTGTTTCATCTCATAAATAATTATAACAATTATACGTATAAAACTTATACTTATTTAACTTTATAATGGTTTATAAGTCTTATATCGTGACATTATTTATTTAAAATATATATAGTATCTTACTATCTTATTGATATTACAATAAATATTGTTAAAATCAAAAGTGCCATATTACACATTCATCTAATCAGATATTTGATATGTTGGTTGTTTAAGGAAAAATAATATTTTTATTTTCATTATTATTGTTGTAATTATGTATAGTGGTATTTGCCTGCTTTGAGTAAAGTAACAAAACAACAATGCCAAGATATGAGACTTGTATTATATCTAAGGGAAACATTCTATTGTAAGTTAAGTGGATGCATTATATTCATTGCGTATTATAAATCATAATCTTAAATGCTATAACCACAAATAAGTAAACATTATAACACATTAAAACTGTTGTTATGATTACTCATGAGATGATATGACATATTACAAAGTTTTTTTTCTAATACATTATGCATTCATTATAATGCCATAAGAATTCTCTTATAATTAGTTTTAAATATGGGCTTCATAGGAAGTGTTACCGTTAAGTTTAATCGATAATGTACTTCTTCACTGATGTTATACAATATCCTTATACAAATGGAAAAAAACAGCATCTAATGCTTTTATCTTGCAGTGAAACACATCAAAGAAGATGAATAAAATCAAGTGAGCCACAGAGATGGCATCGTCCAAGAGCACAGGCATGTATTTTTCTTTTTTCTGCATTGGTAAGAAAACTATTAACTCAAAGAAAGTATATGTAAACATTTAAACATCATATACTAATAATGAACAAGAGTGCAGATTAAGTAACAAATATATAAATGAAAACCACCCAAGATCAGTAAACGATCTTTAACTATTACTGTATTCATTTTATATTAAGGGAGTTCATCCAGAGGCAGTGAGTGAACTTTGTGTCCTGAAACCAGAATCAGTTGGGAAGAAAGGAACCAAGTCTACCCAATTAAAAGGCTTACACAGGTAATTCACAACTCTGTTTGTGTGTGTGTGTGTGCGCACAGCTATAGCTTAATGTCTTCATGACTCATCATTTGTGTTCATTTCTTTAGGTCCCCTTCCAGATCCAGATATCTTGGCTTCTGTTGCAAAACTACGTCAGATTAATCCCAAGCCTTTGCTGCCGCACATACTTGAGGGCATGTCAAAAGTAGAGTTGTACCTCTTGGCAGTCCACTTTCATACCAGTGTCCCCGTATAGCTGCAGGTGTTCCTGATCTTAATTTCCCCCCACTACCTGTGCTTGGTTTTCAGTTTGGCTGTAAATTTTAAATTTGTCCAGACGGACGAGTGCATGATCCATCTGAAACATTCGTTTGGACTAGTGGAGGTAAAAAGCACCTCTGCTGAAAACATTGCTCAGGTTCCATTTATGAAAATTCAAAGAGGACTAGCCAAACTTAAAGAGACCCATAAGTACTACTGGCAGGTACAAGGTCAGACTGCAGTGACTGGTCTACACTGGTGTGACTTTGTGACTGACACACAATCAGATTTCATAATACAGATGATCTGGCGAGATGATGCCTTCATAACATCAATGAAAGTACTGTTATAACGTTTATCTGGATGTGTATCTTTCAGTGGTATGAATGGACAGATTCTGTTCATATTATAGTATGAACCTAAGATTTATTTTTACATTCATAGTAAATATATACTTTATGTAGTTGAGTAGTATGTAGCATATTTTGTAGTAGATCTTTGATAACATATTAGATACATCACAAATTATAACAATAAATATAATGTACTTGCTATTAATTAGATAAATGTACATACCAAGGTGAATACTTTTTGTATTAAATCTTCTGTAATGTATATGATATGCATATTCTTTTACTGCTTGCGTATATTTACATTTGATACATTGTGTGATATAACAAAGAAGATTTTTTTTCATGAGTTATTATAAAAATACTTTTCATTGTCAACTATTTCATTGTGTCTGTCAAATTATTTTCAGGGACATTTTATTTAAATAATTTCATTATACAAAATATGCCATTTTACATTACAATAAAAAAAGGGAAAAACACATTTAATGATGGTAGGTATGCATTGCAACTAACTGAAAAGGTAAAAAAATGTAATAAATAAAAAACTACTATCAAATGTTAACACTGTAACACTGCTATTGTAATAATATACATTCACTGCTCAAGAAACATTGGTCTCTGATAATAAACCATAAAACAGCAATTATGCCAGATCTGATTAATTCTTCCTGACAAGGTGAGTGGCACAACAGAATCCCAGATGTGTATTTCCTTGACCCTTCGAATCACTCTTTCCACCAGAAGTCTGAGGCGTGCAGTGGTCCTGTGTTTTTTCACAGTCCTGTTTGCTGAACTGCTTGGCACATTTGAAAGGTGGAATGATCCAACTAGCACCAACACTGGAGAGCATATATTCAATAGTGAACCCCTTGTCTGTCATAACCACATCTCCACTGCACCACACAGAGCTACCCCAACCAGACCTTTGGATGTGGTAGTGCACTTATAACTTCAGAGTGGAGTTTCAGTGATGTAGGGCTTTCACAGCAGATTTCTGTACAGTCCAGGATGACATGCAGGTTTTGATTGAACGAACAGTAATTCTCTGGCATGGAGGAGCTTATTTGTTGCCTGGAAATCTAAATGGGTAGTGAATCCAGGTAATCGTCCTGCTCAGCATAGCCACGCTTACCCAGAAAATGTCAGCGATAACTTGATTGACTGAAACAAACAAATATATATTTAATTACAAGACAGAACCATTGTATTTACAAAATCATTTAATTCAACAACTGGTGTTAGACTCATACAGGTATGTTATAATTAGACCAAGATTTCAATCTAATAACTTGAAAGAATTTGCTTTACCAAGACGTAAAGTGACCATGGTTTTATTATAGTAAAAGTGTAGTAACATGTTTTTTTAGTGTAATGATTAATGTACCATTTGTATACCCACAGTTTTACCACAAACACCATGGTTAAACTATGGTGAGTAGCAAAACCATGGTTAATCTGTGGATACCATGATTTAATTTTGTGAGTGTGTGTGGGTTTTTTTTATATAGTAAAATCATGTTTTTTTCGTAAGGGTAATTTTACTACTTGGCCAAAATAAAAGCTGGCTAGTTGCAATATGGCTAACTAACTTTTTAAACGTGCACACAAGACTCTCGAAAAGCATGTTCTCTTCCCTATATAACTTAATTAGTGTAACATTTGAATAAAACTGTTAAAATATAAAATATCAGACGCTGCTTACCTCCTTTTGCCATCAATCAACCATTATCACTTCCTGTGAACGGCGTGCGTGTGACGTCACATGGGGCGGGGCAACGCGATACTCCACCTGAGTCCTTTTCGTTTGATGACTTTTTGTCTGAGTCCGTTTCGTCTGATGACACTTTGTCCGAGTCTGTTTCGTCTGATGCCTAACGTTAATTGTATGAGACCTGACACCTGACGTCGTTTTTCCTGAGACCTGAAGCTTTTCAGTCAGAGAGGCGATGCCGTTTTGTCCGATGACTGAAGCCTTTTAGTCTGAGGCATGACGCCTTTTCATTTGATGACTGAGGTCTGAGGATGTCCTAAAATGTACACCGTACAATCCATATGATTCGCGAACACAGCGTTCGGAGCTTGAATAATTATACTCATTTTGGGAGTTCGGAGCGGGTTCGCGAATCATTTGAGTCAGTTTGGGGATCGCGAATCATTTGAGTCAGTTTGGGAGTTCGGAGCGGGACCGCGAATCATTTGAGTCAGTTTGGGGATCGCGAATCATTTGAGTCAGTTTGGGGATCGCGAATCATTTGAGTCAGTTTGGGTGTTCGGAGCGGGTTCTCGAATCATTTGAGTCTGTTCGGGCGCTTGGAGCGGGATATCGCGAATCATTTGAGTCAGTTTGGGAATCGCGAATCATTTGAATCAGAGTTCGGAGCGGGATCGCGAATGAGTCAGTTCGGAAGTTCGGAACGGGTTCGCGAATCATTTGAGTCCGTTTGGGAGGTCGGAGCGTGAATCATTTGAGTCAGAGCGGCTTCGCGGATCATTTGAATCATTTTGAGAGTTCGGTGCGGGTTCGCGAATCATTTGAATCAGTTCGGGAGTTCAAAGCGGGTTCGTGAATCATTTGAGTCTGTTCGGCAGTTCAAAGCGGGCTCGCGAATCATTTGAGTCAGGTCGGAGCGGCCACAATGTCAGCTGCATCGTTTCAGGACAGTCTGATGTGTAATTACTAAATAAAGGCCTCCCACATCTAAAAAAAAAACTGTTGCATCTCTACTTACAAAAATGTATATTAAAAAAAGTTATAGATTGCACAGGCCACTTTCACCTCTGATTGAGAGTACACCTTGCCACAATGTCAGATGCATCGTTTCAGGAATATATAATTTCGAAAGTAGAGATGCAGCAGTTTATTTTTGAGATTTGGGAGGCTTTTATTTTGTAATTACACATCAGACTGTCCTGAAACGATGCAGCTGACATTTTGGCAAGGTGTACTCTCAATCTGAGGTGAAAGTGGCCTGTGCAATCTATAACTTTTGTTTTTATATATTTTTGAAAGTAGAGATGCAGCAGCTTTTTTATGAGATTTGGGAGGCTTTTATTTTGTAATTACACATCAGACTGTCCTGAAACGATGCATCTGACATAGTGGCAAGGTGTACTCTCAATCTGAGGTGAAAATGGTCTGTGCAATCTATAACTTTAATTTTTATAGATTTATTTTTATATAGAGATGCACCATCCCATTTATGAGATTTGGGAGGCTCTTATGTTGTAATCTCACATCAGACCGTCCTGAAACGATGCATCTGACATTGTGGCAAGATGTACTCTCAATCTGAGGTGAAAATGGTCTGTGCAATGTATAACTTTAATTTTTATAGATTTTTGAATATAGAGATGCAGCATCCTATTTATGAGATTTGGGAGGCTCTTATGTTGTAATCTCACATCAGACCGTCCTGAAACGATGCATCTGACATTGTGGCAAGATGTATTCTCAATCTGAGGTGAAAATGGTCTGTGCAATGTATAACTTTAATTTTTATAGATTTATTTTTATATAGAGATGCAGCATTCTATTTATGAGATTTGGGAGGCTCTTATTTTGTAAATCCATATTAGACCGTCATGAAACGATGCATCTGACATCGTGGCAAGGTGTACTCTCAATCTGAGGTGAAAGTGGCCTGTGCAATCTATAACTTTTTTTAAATATATAATTTTGAAAGTAGAGATGAAGCAGCTTGTTTATGAGATTTGGGAGGCTCTTATTTTGTAATTTCACATCAGACCGTCCTGAAACGATGCAGCTGACATTGTGGCAAGGTGTACTCTCAATCTGAGGTGAAAGTGGCCTGTGCAATCTATAACTTTTTTAAATGTACATTTTTCAAAGTAGAGATGCAGCAGTTTTTTTTCTTAGATGTGAGAGGCTTTTATTTTGTAATTACACATCAGACTGTCCTGAAACGATGCAGCTGACATTGTGGCAAGGTGTACTCTCAATCTGAGGTGAAAGTGGCCTGTGCAATCTATAACTTAGATTTTTGAAAATAGAGATGCAGCATCCCATTTATGAGATTTGGGAGGCTCTTATATTGTAATTCCACATCGGACTGTCCTGAAACGATGCATCTGACATCGTGGCAAGGTGTACTCTCAATCTGAGGTGAAAGTGGCCTGTGCAATCTATAACTTTAATTTTTATAGATTTTTTAAAGTAGATGCAGCAGCATGCAGCTGACACTGTACTTTCTGTCTGTGCATTCTAGAACTTTTATTTGTATAGCTTTTCGAATGTAGAGATGCAACAAGCATATATTATTGTTCTTATTTTGTAATATGAGTATTAGTGGGTTTTTATTTTGGTATTCAGCATCAGACAGTAACGGACTGTGTGTTGGGGGAAAAAAGTAGCGTTCGCTGGAAGAGCACTCCATTCAGATCAGTTCTCTGACGGTGTTACCGTAATACGTAGTTTATACGCGACCCTCGAAATAACGTGGCGGCTAGATTGACCGTGCTTTTCTACTTGGCGGCTGGCTTGACCGCAGTACAGGCTCAGTCTGTCTGTGACCTATATAATATAGCATATTTGTGATTTAGCTGTAAACATGTTTTATAATGCATAACTCCATTAAGTACACGACTCAATAGTAGATTTACATAAACTATATATACTTCTTGAAGACTAGTACTAAAATGTCTATTTATCATCTGACTGGATAATGTTTGATAAGTATTGTAGATGAGCACATCTAACAGACATGAAACAGGGGTCTGAGTGATATCTGTGTGTGATATTGTGTAGAATTCACTTTTTTCTACACTGCTATAGATGAATGTGAGTCATGTAAACAAACAAATCTACATAAAGTAACTAAACATAAGTTATCTATTTTATTTGTCCATTTGCAATATTGATAATTTAAGGAACATTTGTGTTGGATAAAAAGTGAGTTACATCAGTTATTAGTTCAACATGTAAATGCAGTATATCACTCATATATGACAGAGGAGACTGACTCTTGTCTGGATGTTACAGATGAGACACACGTGTGTTTATCTGCTGTAGAGTAACTGATGAAGGAATGCTACCATCAAAGGATTTGTGTAAGTACACTACAAAAATAAATGAAACATTTTAAATCTTAAGTTGTATTTTATTTTAATGTAATTTTAAACAACTATTACACCTCCTTTCTTATTCTTGATTTCTGTGCATTTGCTGCAGATCTTTTGTGGTGGAGCAGGACCTGCAAGGAAAGGTGAAAAAGAGGGAAAACCTGAAACAAAAGAATAATGTAATGACTTTTTGTATTGTGTATTTTTGTAGGACATGAACATGTCTGTAGACTGGTGTGTGCACGGAGGATGGAGAAGACTACAGCATCATCCTGGAAATGATCGAGAGTCACAGATGAGATGCTCCATCACTCCAGCTCTTACTGTCTCATCAGGACCAGATGCTGCTGTGGTGTCTTCATCCTCAGTGACCCCAGAGCCAGTGAGAGCATCTAGAGAAAGACCACAAGACACTGAGCATGTGATTTGGGTAATGTTTGTTCAGCTGGTTAATGTTTAAACAATGAAGGCTGACTTTCAGAAGCTTCAAAAGCATCATCAAAAAATGTGATGGAGCTTTTATCTGAAGTGATTGACAGTGCTCTTATAACAGGGGCCTACAATCCCCTGATCAACCTGGAGAAGAGAGCCTTGCTCAAGGACACACTGGTGTTCCTGTGGCTCAAGGGGTAGAGCATTGCGTTAGCAGTGCAAGGTTTTGGGTTCGAATACCAAGGAACACATGTTAGGTAAAAACTGTTAGTCTGAATGCACTGTAAGTCACTTTGGATAAATGTATAATTTATTTATATATTTGAACCACTTCAGTGGTTTAGCCCACTACAAAAGTAATAAATCATGTACTTGTAAACTCTGTGTAAATGTTTTTCAGGTAGTCGTGCTCATGGGGTGCAGGCACACGAAAGTTTGGAGCAGACACAGCAGTCAGATTGTCCTGCACGTGTTCCCCTGCTCTAGCTTCAAGGTTGTGTGTTTCAGAGAGCCGTCATCAAGGTCTTCCTCATCCTGTTGCTCAACGACATCCCTGTTGAGAAGAGTGAGATTGTGAAGTGCAGCGGCAGAACTGTATCAGCTGTGTTCAGATGGCAGGAGGATCACTGTGTCACAAAAGAAAATACATTTGGCTTCTTTTACTAAAATGTAATTTTAAGAAAAAAAAATTATATAATTATTGGTTGGCATTTATCGTTATTATTGCATGGTAAATGTTGGGGTGGGCAAAAGATGCAATTCATTATGGGGTAATGTTAATTTTCGAGTAGTAATACTTACATTTTTAGAGTATCAAATCAACAGTCTTCTCCAAAGATGAGATCTTCAAGCAGCTGATCGAAGTACCCTTTGTGCAGATATTGCAGTCGCTGTGAGGTGTTTGTGCACCTGACCCACTTTTTTATTATTATTGCCAAATTATTACATAAAAGATCATGGTAAGAGGTTGTATCTGACAATAAACAATCATAATGCCATAAAACAGTAAATAAAAAAAATTATGTGTTCATAGTATGAGATGCTATAAAAGAAAAACGTTTTTCACGTAAAATTATTTAAAAAATATTCAAGAGATAACGATTTTAGGTTTTCTAATAAAAAACAAATGTTTTAAGGATAACACTTGATCACATTAGTGGAGTTAAAAAAAAATATATATATAAAAAAATCAACAGTATTGGCTATACTACAATCACAAAATAAAAAGGCAGCCGTTTCTGCAACGTTCTTCATTATCAAGATAATTACAAATACAATAATTAAACCTGTCACTTATATCTTTTACGTTTTGTGCTCGTTATAACTTTGTAGGTCACATGATCAACATAGCGGATGATGATATACAATTTGGATTCATACTTCATACATACGCATTTAGGCTGTAGAGTATAAACTCTTTTAGCAATTCCTTAAGTTAGTACTTATTGAAATTAAGTGCCTAATTAAAGGGTATGCGGTTTCGAACGCATCCCGACAAAATCTCGTTTTGAGGTCTCGCGTGGTTCTGTGTGATTTGAACAACTTCAAGTTACGCCTCCTACTTCAAGTTACGCCCCCGTCTTGCAGTCTGCAGACAGACCCTTCTCGACATGTTGCAATGACAGCTGTCATATGCCATGAGTAAGCCCGCGACGCCACCTTGTGGACAACTGTGTACTGCAACAACTTTATTAATGTAACCTGTATTATTGCTTGTGTGAATGCTATTTAATCTGCTGTATACCTAATATTTCTTATTATTCTTTGATATTTTCAGACCACTCACTGTTACCACTCAACCTGATCAACAGTAAACTCCTAACTTTGATTCAACTGAGTCTTATGTGTTCTTTCCAACACATACCGCTATACAACCCTGATTACGTGGATTCACCAGAGACCAGTTAAACCCCCGCCCCATACACACATACAAACACACACACACACGTTTGCATTTTTACTTTCTCAAAAAAAAAAATGCATTTTTACATTCTACATGTATGATACATTCTGTATGATTTATAAGCATTTTGAAAAATGGGGACATGGGTTATGTTAAGTTACCCTCTCCTTGTAATACCTGTGTCATACCCATGTCATTATACAGACTTGTGTCCTGATATGTCACAAAAACAAGAGCACACACACACTAATTGAGAATGAGGAGTCACGTGCCGATTTGGGAGGGGTCTGAGCCGGTCGGCCCTGATGGAAGGATACGAGGGGTCTGTTGCCAGGGGCAATGCCTTCAGAACTTCACAGAGGCGCGACTAAACATTTCAGAGCGCTTTCATTTTTGCGCATTTATTTTGTCGGCGGAACAGATCGAGACGGATCTACGAATACGAGAAAGAAAAGGAAGAAAGTAAAGCAATGCAAAAACATAAGGCGAAAGAAAGTGGACCTTACAGGAACAAGCTCACATCAAGCGCAAAACAGCGTTGTTTGGAGAAGCTCTCAGGCAGCTCCCTGCAGCGGCACAGAGACCTGGACAATTTACCTCAGTGCACACATATGGACATTGGGAATTATATTGTTTACAATGTAAGTCACTTTGCATTCACGCTGTAAATGGCTTTAATCTAACCCGGACATTTACATCTCGCAATCACACATTTAACTACCCTAGCTAACCCAGAACTGGTTTGTCCACTTTGCAGCCCCCAACAAAAAAAAATTAACTTATAACTAAACATACACAGCTTTAGCATACATCAAAACATGTTGGAAACGTTCGTATACATTGAACATCTCGTTACAATCTAGTGTTCAGTCGCAGTTAATTCTAAATGCAATGTAATTACAATACGCTAAAACGCATGTGAATAAACTTACTTTGGCCAGTACAACACTGTTTTCATCACCTGCTGTAGATGGACCCAGCAACAGCAGAAAGCCTCGTAACTTTCCAAAGACTTGTGGCTTTTAAACTCCTGCATTATGTAGTAACTTAAACAAAAAACAATATAATTCCCAATGTCCATGTGTGCATGGGGGTAAATGGTCCAGGTCTCTGTGCCGCTTGAGAGCTTCTCCAAATACCGCTGTTTTGCGCTTGGTGTAACCTAAAAAAAACTGTATTTCATTGTTCCTATGTTTTCCATATGTATCGTGTGAGGTACTGCAGCAGTTTTTAACGCAGCAGTAACTTCCAGGCATGGTAAAACAGTGCAGAATTGCGAGAACCTACTCTTAACAACACATTTAAACAATCCTGTTTCGCCTCCGGTATCCTTCGCTGTCGCTTTCATTCTGTTGTACTGCGGAGCTTCTGTCACGAAAACAAATTCCTCGTATGTGTAAACATATCTGTCTATAAAGCTCATTCTGATTCTGATTCCAACATGGCGGAGACCGTGATATCGAGGGAGGGGCTTTGTGCTATGACCACAATTTCTCATTCTCAATAGCCAGATAACAACACTGGATTGTGAAGGGTCTAAATGATTTGTTCATTTCGACTCAAGAGCCAACTCGTAATGATCCAGTTTATCGAACAGAGAGCTGGTTTGATGGCAGAATTATGGATTTTAATTTTAAAAAAAGTGAGTGAGTGACATACAGCCAAGTATGGTGATCCATATTCAGAATTCGTGCTCTGCATTTAACCCATCTAAAGTGCACACACACAGCAGTGAACACAGAAGCACTGTGAACACACACACGGAGCAGTGGGCAGGCATTTATGCTGCGGTGCCCGGGGAGCAGTTGGGGGTTTGGTGCCTTGCTCAGGGGCACCTCAGTCGTGGTATTCCTGGCCCGAGACCCAGACCCACAACCTTAGGGTTAGGAGTCAAACTCTCTAACCACTAGGCCTCAACTTCCCCTGACAATTGATGGAAGAGAGTGCTGTTCATTCACTCCCTCCCACCTACAACTCCTGCCAGCCCCGAGACTCGAACCGGCAACCTTCTGGTAACTAGTCCAACTCACCTCACTTGTGTAATTCTGAATATTTTTTAATTTACAGAATAATAAATTTTATTCTGATAAACCATCTGAGTGCAAATTGGTCATGCCTCATATGATAGGCTTTTACATAATATGATATTATATCTTATATTGTAGAATGGTATATCCTGTTATTTATATATATATATATTTTTACTGACTTCAAAAAAATTTTTTACATTTACTGCTTTCATATTCTCATTCAATTTACAGTTTGATTTAGGTCTATTGTCTACTTGAACAATACATGATGGGGTTTCAGGACGTTTTATTTTACTTTTATGTACTATTTGTGTAAATGCCTTACTTTAATGTGGTTTAACGGGCGCACGCGTTGAGAATTCAAATCACATTTAAACTGTAGCGGAAGCAGTTACCATGGAAAAGGGGCCCCAACTCACTCAACTGACAAGTAGCGAGAGTCTCTCCACTGTTTCCTCTTTCTCTTTTCTGCATTTCACCTCTGTTGTAGTTTACAACAGAGGTGAAATGTAGAAGAGTTTAATTTCTAATAAACCTAATATTGTAAACTACATATTGTTGGCTATAATGTCACACAATGCTCCTATATTCTTCTGCTGATGGCCATGTTGCGGAGCAGGAGCCGATCTCCTGTTGAAGAACATCTCCTATTGTTTATTGTTTATTGTTAATTTGGATCCCCATTAGCTTCCACAAAGTGGTTGCTAATCTTCCTGGGGTCCACAGAGTTGCACAATACAAAAAAATCATTCAAACAAATAAAATAATAACAAAAATACAATTGCTAATCCAGTCACATCACAAAACTATACCCATACATATTAATAGTAGCAGCACAAGCAGAAGTACGTCTATACCTTTAACAACATGTTTACACAATTTCTTTTAAACACATGTGTTGAATTACTTTTACGTATATTTATAGGAACAACATTCCAAGCAGCAGAGCCACGATAAAATACAGTCTTTTTCAGCAAATTTGATTGTGGACATGGTAAAAACAGTTGAGACTTACTCACTTGACGTGTTTTATGATCGTGTCTAAAACCAACATATACAAGCTTTTCAAAGAAAAAACATGGTGTGTGATACTTGATTACCTTATAAAAATATACCAACACTCGTAAATGTAATTTGTCCTTCACTAAAAGCCATGATAATTTTCTATGCATATCAGCAACACTGGCCTGAAATTGATAATGGAGCACCAACCTAGCTGCTCTATTCTGAACAATCTGAAGTTTTTTTAAGTGCTTTTCTGATGCACTTGACCATATTATAGGGCAGTACTCAAGATGCGATAAAACTATTGACTGCACCACATCTTTTAAATCCAAAGACGAAATAAATGCAGAACATTTCCTGGCTACTGCTATACCTTTACCCATGCTGCTTACTATATGATCTATATGTTTGGACCAGGACAATGTATTGTCAAGTATCACGCCCAACAAAGTAACATCTGTTACTTGTTCCACTGGCGTCCCATCAATAAATAAATTCAAATCTGCAGCCCTAGAAATATTGTATTTTTGGCTAAAAATTATGCATTTAGTTTTTTCTATATTTAAAATTAATTTGTTAATTTGAACCCATTTAGAAATTGTTAAAAGCTCATCACTCAAATTTTTCTTTAGTTCAGCTGAAGAATGTGCTGCAGAAAACATTGTAGAGTCATCTGCATACATAACTATATTAGCATTATTAACAACATATGGTAAATCATTTATAAAAATAGAAAACAATAAAGGACCTAAGCAACTTCCTTGTGGAACACCACAATAAGTATTTTTAGCATCTGAAAAAGATCCATTATAAAACACTCTCTGTTTTCTATTAGAAAGATAGCTTCCCATCCAATTAAGGGCTGTCAATGAAAAACCATAACATTTTAGTTTAGCCATAAGAATATCATGGTCAATGACATCAAAGGCTGCTGTAAAATCAATTAAAACAGCACCAACCAGTTTCTTATTATCTAGACATGCTAACCATTCATCTGTCATATGTATAAGAGCAGTACTTGTGGAGTGTCCTGGTCGATAGGCATGTTGAGCATTGGCAAGTAATCCATTTGTACTAAAATATTGTAAAATTTGCTTGAAGGTAATCTTCTCTAAAAGCTTACTCAAAATTGGAAGTATGCTAATTGGTCTGCAATTAGAACCTAAAAAGTCTGTTTTTCCCTTTTTAAGTAATGGAATAATTTTAGATTCTTTCCAAAGATTTGGATATTTGCCACCAATCAAACACCTATTATAAAAATGACAGATCGGTTGAGAAAGCTGTCTAGCTACCATTTTTAGCAATTTTCCATCTAACTGATCAGCTCCACAAGGTTTATCATCTGGAATTGAAAGCAACATCTCTTCTACAGTAGTTTGATCAACAGACCTAAAATTAAAACTGCATAATTTATTTTTCATTATTTTAGAAATAGGACTACAGGCTGATTGAACATCATTGCCATACATGCTAGATCTTAAATTGTTCACCTTATCGTTAAAAAAGGTGTTAAAATAATTAGCTATCTCTAATGGTTTAGTAATAAACTGACCTTCATTTTCCACACACCCTTGATAATTATTTATCTTCCTACACATTATTTCATTCAGTGTTTTCCATATTTTCTTGGAATCACCAGCTGCAGACCTAATTTTTTGCTTATAATATTCCCTTTTTTTAATATGATTTAATTTAGAAACCCTATTTCTTAACTTACAATAGAATTTTTTATTGTAGTCACTTCCTAATTTCTGTACTACCTCCTTTGCCTTGTCTCTTTGCAGCATTAAGCACTTCAGCTCATCATCGAGCCAAGGAGCATTTTTAGTTTTTACTGATCTTTTTCTAAGTGGGGCGTATTTATCAATTATCTTATTTATTATATCCATAAAAATATTTAAAGCTTTATTAACATCTTTTTCTTGACACACTTCAGTCCACTGCACACTCTGAACTTCATTAATAAACAGATCTTGATTGAATCTTTTATATGACCTAGATAATAAAATCCTGGCTCCTGATTTGGGAATTTTTGTCTTTTTAGTTAATGCGATCAAATTGTGATCACTACAGCCAACTGCCACTGATACTGCCTTTGAACACAATTCCTGGACATTGGTAAATATAAGGTCAATGCAGCTAGAAGTACTAACCTTGTTTGCCTTCATAACAATTCTTGTTGGTTGGATAATCATTTGTGTGAGATTACAAGTATCAGCCATAGATTTTAACTTTTTTGTTAATGAGCAGTTTTTAGCCATCCAATCAATATTAAAATCACCCAATAAAAATATGGCCTTATTTTCATCTGTGACCCTGTTCATACTTTCACATATTCTATCCAAATACTGCACATTAGCACTAGGAGGCCGATAACAACAACCAGCTAAAATTGGTTTACAGTGTGGAACAGAAATCTCTACCCATATGTCTTCAATATAACTGTTCATTAAGTCTTCCCTTAACAACACACCAAAATGTTCTCTAATATAAAAGGCTACTCCACCACCATATTTATCCCGGTCTTTCCTATACAATTTAAAACCATTAATCATAAGCTCAGAATTACTCATAGCCATATCTAAATGTGTTTCTGACAATGCTAAAACTTGAATATTATCTTCAGTGCATATTCTCATCACCTCATGAATTTTGTTCTTGAGGCTACATATATTTAAATGTGCAATAATTAATCCTTTCTTTGACAATTTTGTTAAAAGAGATGCCATAAACTTGTCTTGCTTCCTAACAAAACAGCAAACAAAAATGTAAGATAATAATTACACAATCATTCTAAAAATGCATTGCAATTATGTTTGAGTATTTCCAGTTCTGGACAAGATGACTAACTTGTCATATTTCAGGAAGGCTCTTTCACCTCTGTCCCGGGCAGCTCTTAATTTTGGAAGGAGTTCCCTCCTTCTCAACTGAAGAGCCTCAGAAAAGTCTTCATTTATAAAAATGTTTGTGCCTTTTAACCTCTTGGCTGATGACATGATAGTCTGTTTATCTTTCAAACGTAGAAGTTTAACAACAACTTTTCTGGGCTTACCCCCTTCTTGATACTGTCCGATCCTGTGAGCTCGCTCGATTTCCATTTCGGAGTCATCTAGCCCCAATTTACTTGAAAGGATATCACGAACTTTCACCTCTGATTTCATCCAGCTTTCATCTTTTTCATCAGAGATCCCATCCACAATGATGTTTGTCCTCTTCATCTGATTTTCCACATAATCCAGTTTGACAAAGAATCCGTCTAGTTCCTCCTTTGACTTGACAATATCCTTTTCAAACTGCTTTATTTTTATTTCAACATCCTTATAACCAGTCATCAATCCATCCACTTTATGTTGTGTGAATTCCAAACTAGTTTTTATATCTTGAACATCTCTGATCACTCCATCCAATCTTTTGTTTGTTCCATCTACTACCAACTGAACAAAGCTCTTGAAGTTGTCTTGTTGTTGATGAAGCATCTCTCTGTAAAATTCTCTCTGTTGATCCATTAATTGAGAAAGTACACTCATTGTAACGACTGAATCATCCTCAGAAGGTGCAGTCTTAGATTGTTTGGGAGGCATGATTTCTTACCACGATGTATCCGGAAATAGAGGCGCTATGAACCAACTCACTAGCAGTGTTGGGCAAGTTACTTTTAAATTATAATTAGTTACAGTTACTAGTTACTTCTTCCAAAAAGTAACTAAATTAGTAACTCAGTTACAAATTTTAAAAGTAACTAGTTACTTAAGAAAGTAACTATTGCGTTACTTTCAAGTAAAATTAAATTTTAAATGCTCAAATGTGACCCCACCTCTACCCCTCTTTAAAGGAACTTAAAATACATGTGCATGTTCAATTATTTATGATAAATCTGAATATTATAATGAAATGGACACTTAATACAATACATTATTAACAGAAACATGAAACATTGTACACACATCTAAAAAAAAAGTGAGACTAGCCTCCAATCAAATGGCATGTATGTTGATATTATGTTTATATAGTGGATCAATGCAAATAACACGATAGATTTTTGGGAACTTTTGATATTTCCTTTTATTGTTTCTTTAATTTCTTGAAGGAAAAAGTAATGTATATACTTCCATTTAGAGAAGGCTACTTTTGGATTATTTGGGCTCGTTGCCATACCTGTCTCTCGTTGACTGACTGGCTTGTGTTGTTCGTTGTGTGTCCTGTCCTGTCCGACTATGCGTTATGATGGGTTGTTCGCAATTCATGAGCGTTAGAGATGATGGGTCGTTCGCGAATGAGCGTTAGGGATGATGGATCGACTCGTTCGCGAATGAGCTTTTGATGAGTCGTTCGCGATTCGCGAATGAGCCGACTCTAAGAGCCGGCTCTTTTAGTTGAACTTCGGGAGCTGGCTCGCATATCTGAAGAGCCAACTCTATTTTTTTTTTTTTTTTTCAAATTTAGCCTATAGAAATTAAATAGTTATGTAATAAAAATTGAAATATTATAGTCAAAGTCATTTAAAGAGCCGTTTGTGAGCCAAAGAGCCGGCTCTTTTCAGTGAGCTGAGTCAAAAGAGCCGAATTCCCATCACTATTATGCGTGCTTTCGAACACCCGCCCAACTCTACCTCTGATTGGCTTACAATGAAATTTTACTCTACCTCAGCCAATCGTCAGCATTTATGCGCTTGTCTTGTGCTCTGCCCACTTACCAAGGAAGAACAGTAAAAAAAAAGTATTTGCCTCTCGCTCAGAGATCTAGTTGGTCTGATGAAAAAAAAAAAAAAAAACAGCTTCATCATCAGTTATAGTAACGCGCCGCATTTTTTGGCAGTAACGGTAACGGCGTTATTAAGATGAGAAGAGTAATCAATTAGATTACTCGTTACTGGAAAAAGTAATGCCGTTAGTAACGCCGTTATTTATAACGCCGTTATTCCCATCACTGCTCACTAGTAAGTAAAACCTCAAACATTCAGAAGTTTAGCAAATGTTATATAAGGTATTTATATATATCGAGTGAATGAGTGCCTTAAAAAAACAACTTTTTTTAATATTTTTAAATTTCAAAAATGTTCAAAAAAAGCATATATTATATAATATAAATTTCTGATGCAGCCAATAATTAGAGACGCACCGAAATGCTTTATTTATGCTTCACGCAGTGTGATGCTTTAGGCCGGTGACACACTGGCTGCGTGGCGTGAGCGCCGCGTGTCTGAAGCGTCCCAGAAGCGTGGCGGATTCTGTGTCTTTACACACCAGAAGCGTGCCTGACGCGGCGCTGGCGCGCTGCTGCTGTAGGGGGAGACCGTTGACAGACCAGGCTCATGTCTTCATGACAACAATATATACTTTTTTTACACACCTACACCTACGCCTACTGATAAAGGACACCGTCAAAAGTATTGACGGCGAAATAGATTATGTTTGACAGGTGCAATATTTGAAAATCGATAATTATTATTATTTTCTTTAATTACATTTATATCTGAATTTATGTCAACCTATAGACTTTCAAATATCAAAATATCAGGAATTCATATGTATTTGTGTACAAAATGACATTTAAACATTTTCCTATTATGTCACCTTAGGCCGGTGACACACTGGATGCGTGGCGCAAGCGTCTCAGCCGCGTGGCGTGTCGGTTTTTAATTCGGCTCCCATGTTAACAGGTTAGAGCTTACAGACTGCCTGCGTGAGTCGCGCGTCTCAGGCGCGGTTCGAGCCGCGCGGCAAACGCTTGCTTGCTAGAAATAGAACCGACGCCTATTTTTATCGCGACACGCGCGCGTGTTGGAAGCTTTTCAAGTCTAAATATAATAGGAAAATGTGTTTAAATGTCATTTTGTACACAAATACATATGAATTCCTGATATTTTGATATTTGAAAGTCTATAGGTTGACATAAATTCAGATATAAATGTAATAAAAAAAATAATAATAATAATTATCGATTTTCAAATATTGCACCTGTCAAACATAATCTATTTCGCCGTCAAAACGGTGTCCTTTATCAGTAGGCGTAGGTGTAGGTGTGTAGAAAAAAGTATATATTGTTGTCATGAAGACATGAGCCTGGTCTGTCAACGGTCTCCCTCTACAGCAGCAGCGCGCCAGCGCCGCGTCAGGCACGCTTCTGGTGTGTAAAGACACAGAATCCGCCACGCTTCTGGGACGCTTCTGGGACGCTTCAGACACGCGGCGCTCACGCCACGCAGCCAGTGTGTCACCGGCCTTACCCCATTATGCTTTGCGCGTACGCGTATGTAGGATGCTTCGAACTTCCGGTTCGCAACTAGATGCGTTTAATTAGCCGTTACAGAGTTTTTGGAATGCTCTGAAACCTCAGTTGTAATCGGTTTTACTTACTTTTAACGTCCATAATGCAGACATCCCAAGTCTCCCGGAAGTTCCGGGAGTCTCCCGCATATTGAAAGCGGCTCCCTGAGACCCGCAAATTAGTTAAAATATCCCGGAATCTAGACCGAGCGAGCAAAAGCGCGCATGCGAAACAGATACTGTTTCAAACCGTGTAGCGCGCGCACGGCAGAGAGGGAGAGGGAGCGAGAGACCTTGCGTGTGTGTGCTAATGTGCTTGTATGAAGCCCATTTAAGACAGAGAGCATCCCGATTGGCCTTTTTCTGCAAATCAACCAATCAATTGTCAGTGTGGGCGGGCTTTTATCTCTTCTCCCGAACAAAATTAATCAGTCATGTCTATCTAGAAACAGGAGCACCATGGCAGAAGGAGAGTGTCACAAAAAAAAAAAAAAAGTACACGAAAGTGTACCCCTGTCTTATAGGTGAAAAACATAATGACAACGAATAATTACATAGGCCTATAGCTTATAGAAATAATAATTTATGCTATATCTTTTAGGGACCACAACATGTTAGGGAGGCTAAGCGCAGGGAAGGCTGCTCCAATATATCTCAGTTCTCCCATTCAGATAGGCAAAGTCTCATTGAGAAGGTGACTACAGGGTCTTCGGGATACCTCCCTGAAATGACTTTTTGCAGGTTGGGATGTCTGCATAATGTCAACAAGCAACGGCAACATTAGTTCGCAGCAGTGCCGGCTACAGACAATTTTGATTGGGGGGGCAATGGGTGGTCCTGGTCATTTAAAGGGGGGTCTCATGAACACCTACAAAAAATACAGTTGACACAGCTAATAACTATATAAAAATACAGTTGACACGGCTTAATATTACTGCTACTAAACAAAAACAACACAGCATATCAACTACTTTGTTTTTAATTAATCAATTGCAGTTTGCAAACAATATGCTCAAACTTTAAAGGGTTGGTTCACCCAAAAATGTAAATTATTTAATTAATAACTTACTCTCATGTCGTTCCAAACCCTTGAGACCTCCTTTTATCTTCGGAACACAGTTTAAGATATTTTAGATTTAGTCCCAGTTCTAAGTCTCCCTCCATTGAAACTGTGTGTACGGTCTACTGTCCATATCCAGAAAGGTAAGAAAAACATCATCAAAGTAGTCCCTTTAAATGGTTTGCGTCTCCAATACGCATTAATCCACAAATGACTTAAGTGGTTAACTTTTTTAACGTGGCTGACACTCCCTCTGAACTGGGCCGTGCAGAGACCTTTGGAGGGGCAGGTGCTCAAAGTATAAAAGGGGCACATGGAACAAGGCTTTAAATGGTGCTGTTCAAAATATCAATACAGCAATATACTGTGATGCATTCATTGTCGATTCACGTGTCGATATGGATGATTATGTATTGAAACGGCAGCAAATGCTTTGATGCAGTTTTGAAAAAGAAACAATAGAGAAGACAATTTTAAGTTTAATATAATAATAGCTCTGGGATTAGAAACTGAAATTGTCCCAACCTGATGGCTTTTTCTTCTCTGTTCTACAGAATAATTTAGAATAGCGGTTATAGTAAAAACTATAGAAAACACCTGTGCCTCTACATTTTCCTCTTTCTCACCAGCCTCTGTCTCCTGGCTTGCTGTTCCCTGCTCTCTTTCTGTCACTTGTGCCTCTACATTTCCCTCTTTTTCTTCCTCTATCTCCATTTCCTCATTTGATCTATTACTTTCCACTCTCTGTCCATCTAGGAACAAGGGTCAATTTACTATTTCAGCATTAATCTATTATTTTAACCATCACTACTACTCTCGCACCTAATCAGTAAGTCCACCTAAATATTGATACAAAACATTAAAAAACTGATACACTGGAATATAGGGATTAATATTATTACTGTTGTAGTTGTTGTTGTCTAAAATTGAACACCTTTGCAATGTAAACAAATGACAGTCTACATTTGTTATTCATCTCCTTCACACTGCACTTTGATGTCAGGTATATTATGCATTTTTTATTGACATTGATAATTTTACATTTATTTCCAGAGAGATATTATTGAGTTTACAGGCTACAGTGGTCTTGCTGTAAATACTGTTGCTATTGTAGAAAAAAATATTTGCGTCACATTTAAAATATAATTATATTTTAATTCATTTCTGAATTGTTTTTATTTTTATAATGATAATTCAGAGAATGAGAAAATCTGAATAAGCCTAACCAGTGTTGTGATAATTATTTTTAAGGCAAAATAAATAAGTACTGTAATATAATAAAAGTTTAGTCAAATAACATAAAAAAGACCAGACCCTTCGATGCCTGTGAAACTTTTCTCCCTCAAACAGCACGCTACTTCTACACTACAGGCTACACACAGCAATATAAACAACATATCTGCATGTTCTCACATCACATCGTTCTTGTAAAATAATAATAAGTAAATAAACATCAAAATCACTTCGCTGAGAATGAAACACCACTTACCAGCAGCCACGGTATTGAAAATATCCTCTGGCAATTAAAAAATGCGCGTGCGGTGTGAGGAATCGTCCCGGTCGGATGAGGTCGTCGTCGTTGTCGTCAGGTGAAAGGTCATCATGTTGGTCATTTTATTTACGACTAAATTATTATTAATACATTTTACTAATATTATGATTGGGCGTGGGCAGGCATTCACAAAAGGGAACGTTATTACAAAAAAAAAAAAAATTCGAGAAAATTTAGCTTTGACAAAAGGGCACTTAAGGGGCAAAGGAGCAGGTGCTCAAGTGAACCGGTTGTTTCCGACAATTCAATCAAATAAACCGGTTAAAAAAAATTAAATACGGTTCACCGCTTCTTTTGCGGTCGATGTAATGTCATTGGCGATGACTGCCCTTCATACAAGCCTTCAGTTTACCCGCGCTTATAACATTAGAACAGAATACGTCCAGAATCAATCATCAAAAGAATCAGTTTGTGGAAGTGTGAACTGACTATAATGGCCCATGTGTGGCCCTTGTCTGGAATCTAGACCTGATCCACACTAGGACCATCAATCATTGCTGTATGTGGGTCAAGTTGTGTGGGCCGGAGCTGGGCCAGAGAAAAATTGGATCAGGCTGAGGTGTGACTCAGTTTATGGCTTTCTGGTTAAAGACCGGTGTTGATATGGTTTACTTAAGGTTATGTTTTGGTTCCAGTATTACATTTTGATCTGGCCCAATTCAGGGCAAGTTACGGGTAATTAACTTGGCTGAGACTTGGGCCAGCCTGGTCCACACTAGGACCATCATTCATTGCGGTATGTGGGCCAAGCAAAAGCTGGTTGTGTGGGCTGGAACTGGGCCAGAGAAATTTCCCTATGTATGCAGAAGCCAAACTTCAATTCATTCTCCTCATCAAATGTAAACCATCATCATGGTGACCATAGTGGTTTTCGGGAAAACTCCATCGTAAGTGTCAGTATTTGTGAACAAAGAGCTACATGTGGGGTTTGTTCATACTAAATGCTGTCTTTTGATTCATCTTTTGTAGTACATATGGTGCGAAGAATTACAGTCATGATTGCACGATACCATTCACAGGAGAGTCAGTAGTCACCTTACCCGACTAATAACCTTCACCCAGTTTATGGATTGCAAACCTTTCCGATTGGACCTACTCTGGGACAACAATATGCCCCCAGCATCCACATAAGATCTGGTAAGATCTGCAAACATCTACCGGTTTCAAAAAGAATAAAGCCTAGCACATTCTACAAGACCAAATGTTGTTGAACTTTTATTGTTTTAAGTCTGTGACAAGAAGTTCACGTTGCAACAAAATCGCTATACTTGTACTTCATATACATAAAGAGACAATTCACCCAAAAATGAAATTTCTGTCATCATTTATTCACCCTCAAGCTCAAAAGACGATATGTTGAACAATGTTGGTCACCAGACGGTTGATGGTAGCCATTAACTGACTTCCATTTTATTTATTTTTCATACAGTGGAAGTCAGTGGCTACTGTGAAATGTTACCAGCATTCTTCAGAATATTCTCTTCTGTGTTCAACATACAGGTTTGAAACACATGAGTTAGTAAATGATGATAGAATTTCACATTTTGGTTGAACTATTGCTAAGTCTAGCCGACCCATCTTTATGTATGTGCGCTCCGTCTTCGACAAGAAAGACAGCAACAAGGTGCCACTTTAAAGTGAGCGGAAGTAAAGAGCTAAAGTCTGTGGAAGCTCAAAACTGCCTAAACTTCTTTTTTATTGTCGCAGAACTATTTGTTCACATGCCAAGAATAAATTATTAAGTAGCCATGAGTTTTTGAGAACAGGATTGTGGTGACAGTGGGTGAGATGGTGTGACTGACGCACACAACAACAAAAAACTTTACATGAGAAATAAAGTGTGAATAAAATCAATCCTATTTTTATTTACTGAACAAATGATTATCGTTTTCCAGCAGGTCAGATTCCTGCTTCCTTCAGTCAGGCTGCATATGATGAAGATCAGATCATGTACGCTCTATTTTTCCACATCATGTTTAAATTTAACAGACTATGAGACTTCCTATAAAGGACTGATTATGGTTCTTTCGTATTGCAAACATGATACTTGACTCTGAACTGTGGCTAATCTTTATTCTTTTGTTTATAATATTTTTCCATCGGAATGTTCGGAAACAGTATACCATCGCTCAGCCTTTTCGAGCATTTTTTTGCCCCCAAAAGAAGAATGAAAACTTACTTCATTTGATTTATAGCGGGTCGGTTAGGACCAACACAGACCACAGGGTGAGCACCCCCTGCAAGCCTCACTATCACCTCTTCCAGCAGAAACCTAGTTTTCCAGGAGGTCTCCCATCCAGGTACAGACCAAGCTCAATCCTGCTTAGCTTCAGTGGGCAACCGGTCTTGGACTGCAGGGTGATATGGCTGCATACGCACACATAGAACCTTTACATCACACATAAGCTTATTTATTGCAGAGGAAGGTGTTCTCTAAATATTCACTTCTGTGGCATTGCTAAGAAAAAACACTTTTGTAACCTTTATTTTTAAGAATGTATTAACTTACATCGCTCCAAATTCAGATTAGCTAATTCCATTTCATAAAAACTAATATAATATAAAACATTTTTTTAAATTTTTTTGTGTTTTATATTTAGAGCCAATCACAAACAAACCCTGATTGTATTGGGTAATGTTTAAATGTACATATTTAACAAATTTCAACAGCTGTTTTTCTTCTTCTTCTCTTCCTCTTTCGCTTTCGTTTTTCCCCAGTGTTTGCCTGACGTTGATGACGGAAAAGAGGGGGAAAATCTAAAACTGGTTCATTAGACGCCCACGAGCTGATCTGGTAACACTGTGAGCATCAAGAGAAGTTAGTTGAAGAGGAAGAGCAGCGCGATGGCGTTCACCTCAGCGGTTCTCATGTTCCTGTCTGCGGGTTTATTCACGGTAACAGACGGTAAGTTTATTACATAAAATAAATAAACTATTTAAACATGCTTTTGTGTCCCCATTTTGTAAAGTTAGTTTTTTAGACATTGTTTTTTTGCCAATTATATTCTTTGTGGCTGTTACGTTTAGAGCCCAAACTAACCCTTTAAGTTGCTCAAGGCTTTATTTCTAAGGAAAAAAAAGTAAAAAAAAACAAAAATAAATAAATAAAAATTCAGATTTATTTTAATGAAACTACATAACATTAT
Source organism: Carassius gibelio (assembly GCF_023724105.1). Lineage (NCBI taxonomy): Eukaryota > Metazoa > Chordata > Actinopteri > Cypriniformes > Cyprinidae > Carassius > Carassius gibelio. The sequence goes on along the minus strand of NC_068392.1, from coordinate 5,625,977 downwards.
AACATAAAACCAATATGAAAATGTTCAGAAAAACATGCCTGTTATTGTACAAAGCTCCGTTTTTTGGAATTACCTTTTTATGTATTTTATAATAATTTTACAACTTTTAATGTATGCAGTAATATAAATTCATTAAAATAACACCATTTGATGCACAAGGCTTGGTTTTTCATATTATATTGTTTTTATTTACAGTACAGAATCCATATTTTTAATGTTTTCTATACTTTAATTAAACTCACACATTTTTATTAGCCATTTTTAGATAAAGGTATCAAAACAACTGTAAAAATCTCTAAATATTAATTCCTATGCTTTGTTAATTAAAACAGTATACCTATGTATCCTTTACATGTATCAATGCACATATTGTACTATGAAAAGATGCACTTACAATAATTCATAAAGTAAAATATTTACATTGATAACTATATACAGGATGTACATATATATATATATATATTTCTATATTTCTATATATTCATACTTATATCTATACATTCAGATTTACATTTATATATTCAGATTTATGACTATGTATTTAGATTTACATTTTTATATTCAGAATTATAACTATTCAGATTTCTATATATTCAGACATGATAATATTCAGGCTTATAACTATATATTCACAATTTACATTAGATTTTAATATAATTATTTGTTTTTGGCATCTCATTATATATATATATATATATATATATATATATATATATATATATATATATATATATATATATATATATATATATATATTTACAGATTTTATAGTTGGTTTGATACCTTTATCTCAAACGGTGTCAGAGTTTTAATTAATTTAAGTGGGTACAGTATATAAAACATAAAGAATATGGATTCAGTATTGTATATAAAAACAATAAAGGCTTATTCTGAAAAATATAGCCTTGTGGATTATAGGGAATAATATTCTGAATATTTTACAGCTGGTTTGATACCTTTAGATGAAATGGTGTTATCGTTTATTATTGCATACATTAAAAGTTTTAAAACTATTATAAAACACATAAAATGGTAATTCCGAGAAAAAAAACAGAGCTTTGTGCAATAACAGGGATGTTTTTCTGAACATTTTAATAATGGTTTTATATTATAATGTTAAGTACGTAAACTGTTCAATTAATTTAAATGCTTCATTTTTTTCCTACTATTTTCCCCTAGAAATGAAGCCTTGTGCAGTAAAGGGCACATTTTTATGACTGAGTTAGTTTGGGTTCAAAACATAACAGCCACAAAGAGTATAATTGGCAAAAAAAATAAAAAAAATAATAAAGATTGTCTAATGATTGTCAAACATCAAACTAAGTTGGTTGGTTGACCAATGACTGTCAAGTACAAAAATCATTTGTACAGTACTTGATTTAACGGTACTTTTTAAACGATGTTCATGTTATAAAGTCCGTTCTCTCAATTCTCTTGAATTTATCATCGTATGTTCTTTTAGGAGCTGACTGTGAGAGCTATTACACCAGCAAGAACAAGTACAGACCTTCGTTTAACTGCGGGTTTCTGCAGCACTGCTGTGGAACCTGCAATGACAGATTCTGCTGCCCCCTTGATATTTTGAGGTTATCCAAGCGTGATCAAAATATGTGCAATATGTAAGGATTTTTAAGCCTTTTCTTTCTTAAAACAATAGACCCAAAAGTTACTTTTTATACACCCTAACAATAATTCATATTCATATTTAGTTAATGTTTTAATATCCCTCATCATCCATAGCTGTGATCTACTGTTAATTCTGTGAACTGAATCATGGTACAATCTAGAGATTTACACTCAAATATGTTGTGTATATATTGTTAAAGGGTTAGTCTACCCAAAAATGAAAATTAGCTTGTGTTTTACAAAATAATAAATATAATTTTAATTACTAACATTTTATTATAAATAAGATTTATAGATTCAATTATAGCTTAAATATACTAGAAGATGCTTTTTCTAATGCTTGTTACTTCATATTTTTATCTGTCCAGCGGCAGAAACCTTGGTTTTATCATTGGCTTATCAATAGCAGGGTTTGCGGCCTTCGTCATCTTGTTCATCTGCTGCTGCTGCTGCTGCTGCCCCTGCTGCTGTTTCTATCAAACGTGCAGAAGACACAGAAGTAAGTGTTTTAATGTTAAAGAAATACTTGATCAAAAACTGAAAATGTACTTGTGCTCAGGCCATTCAAGATGTAGATGAGTTTGTTTCTTCATCTGAAAAGATTTGGAGAAATTTATCATTTTATCACTTGCTCACACGTGATCCTCTGCAGTGAATGGGTGCCGTCAGAACAACTGCTGTCCAAACAGCTGATAAAAACATCACAAAATTGTCACTTTTGGCCAAAATGCAAGTCCTCTATCCATAATATTGCCATCTCCAGTAAAAAAAAAAAAATCTTTATTATTTTTCATTATCTCATTATCTGATTCAGGAGAGAAATATGCACAGACCAATCATTGTTGACATTTGAAAATAGTCAAAACTGTTCTAAACAAATATGTTGGTGGATTTTAATGTGAAACTTTGGACTTTTTCACAGGAGAAAGTGCTGTTATGGTTCACTTTGTCCAGAAGTGATAGTTTAAAGTAAAAAATATCTTGATAGATTTGTTTCTTGGAAACGTGTTCAGCAGATGTTTATTTTTCGGTGAAATGTTCCATTAATGGGGTTTATAAATGATTCAGTAGGCTAATCAAATTTAATTATTAATTGATTTCTGTCTTGTTTTTCTTTTCCACAGCTGCGGTACAAACAAATGTAACTACAGTCATGAATTCACAATCCATTCAGATGCAGCCAGTAATGCAGGTAGTCCAGCCCCAACAATACCAACCAGTGCCGACTCAAGCAGGTTACGGGGGTCAGCCTATGCAGACAGCACCATATCAGGGACAGTCAAATGCACCAGAACCCCCACCCTCGTATGACATGGCCAGTAAGAACATCTAGTACTGGATAGACTGAGACCATGCAGTATCTGGAGTCTGGTAAGATCTGCAAACATCTACCTGTTTTACAAAGAATAAAGCCTAGCACATTCTACAAGACCAAATGTTGTTGAACTTTTATTGTTTTAAGTCTGCGCCGTCTTTGAGAAGCAAAACAGCAAATGTTACCCTGGACCACAAAAGCAATCTTAAGTGTCAGTGTTTCAAAATAGAGAATAAATAAATAATCTTTCTATTAATGTATTAATGGTTTATTGATAGGACAATGTTAGGCTGAGATACAACTATTTGAAAATCTGGAATATGAGGGTGCAAAAAAAAATCTAAATACTGAGAAAATCGCTTTTGAAGTTGTCCAAATGAATTCTTAGCAATGCATACTACTAATCAAAAATTAAGTTTTGATATATTTACGGTAGCATAAAAGAATAATTGATCATTTTGAACAATATTTTTTTTTTGGCTAATGCTAAAAATATACCCCATTGACTTAAGACTTAAGGTTTTGTGCTCCAGGATCACAAATAGGAGCCACTTAAAATGTGAGTGGAAGTCAAGAGCCAAAATATGTGGAAGCTCAAAACTGCCTAAACTTATTTTTTATTGTCGCAGAACTATTTGTTCACATGCCAAGAATAAATCATTACGGAGCCATGTGTTAGTTTTTGAGAATATGATTGTGGTGACAGTGGGTGAGATGGCATGACTGACGCACACAACAACAAAAAAAGAAACTTTACATTACATGAGAAATAAAGGGGGGTGGGGGGGAATCAATCCTATTTTTAATTACTGAACAACTGATTATCGTTTTCCAGCAGGTCAGTTTTCTGCTCTCTTCAGTCAGGCTGCACATGATGAAGATCAGATCATGTACGCTCTACAAGCACAGCTTCAACCAGCGCTTCCCACAGACCACACCTCACCTCAACCACCACACAACCCTGATTATGTGGATTCACCAGAGACCAGTTAAACACCACCCCACCGCACCACACACACACACACACACACACCCACACAAACACACACACCCACACACACACAAATGGCCACTTATCAACTCTGGATTGTGGAGGGTTTCACATTCCCGTGCTTCTTCTACAAAAAAAGATTGTGTTGAGAATAAAAGTATTGTTGCTTCAATTTAGCTTAAACTTGCTTTCAATTTTTTTTTACTCCAGTCATTACCCACTGCTTGTTAGTTTCTCTTTAATTTTAACCAGATTTGCTCTCAGTGTGGTTTGACACCTTTTGTTGTATTGCCTTTTGTTTAATGGTCAATAAATGGCATCATAAAACGAATTGTTTAATGGTCAAAAGTTAATGCATCTTATCTAAATGTGAAAACAATCCTTTGTACAATTTTATCGTAGATTTTGAACATTATTCTACCAAATAAATCAACCAGTCACGGGCCAACTTCAGACTTACGGCGAATAAATAGCAGAAATCTTAAACTGAACAGCTCTCCGTGTGAGAAAACATTCTTGCACCATCTTAAGACTGTTTTTATTGTATATTTTGGACATACTCTTAAAGATAAAGGTTCTTCACTGGCATTAATGGTTCCACAAAGAACGTATACATAGAACCTGTGGTCCACTGTATAGAGCAATAGTCAAATGGAATTAGTGGCCTAAAGTCAGTCACACCTCCACCATTCCAAATAATGTACATTTCATTCATAATATTATTAATACAGGCCTACAGTTCCTGCACATTTCAGTTTTTCTGAATTGCATGAAATGGCTAATAAAAATAGGTTATACAAAATCATTATGTGGTCACTTAAGCTGAGTTCAGACCGCAATTTTAGCCCTGATTTTGGCACACCGACAGGTTTTGAGAAATTGCCGACAAATGGCCAAAATCACAGGCAAATCGGTGCTCGTTCACGTAAGTGACAATCACGCAGTGAATTGCCGACAATTCTCAGACGGCCGTGAGATATTTGGCATGTTAAATATTTGGACCAATGCTTGCCAAGATAGTTATGCGGTGTGAAAAGAACAGTGACCCGACTACTTTGAAAATTGTGCAGTCTGAACTCGGCTTCAGGCAAATTGGTTTAGACTTGACTTCTGATCGTGACCGTGTTTCACAGGAAATCTGTTAATTGTCCAGTGCCAAATAAACACAGAGATGGAAAGGAAAAGGTCAAAGCGATGAGGTGCCCAATTTAGAAAAAAAAGGAAAAGAAGAAGAGAAGAAATTAGCTAAAGATAAAGGTATGCAGCTTTTAATGGAAGGGTTAATTGGTGGGTATAACTCTTAAGTTGCCTTTGGATACTTCACTCATACTGCATATGAGGAAAAGCTTAATTTCCCTCAATGCTGAAGACTTTTTCAATACTGCAGTGAAACTGCACTGCCATTGGTTCAAACTGGAAAACTTTTTGAACCAATGACCGTGCGGCAAAGCTGCGTGAGCCTGTGGCGATGCAGTGCGCCAAAATCCTGCCAAAATGAGCATGAGTCTTGCCTCTCTGCGCTCATGGATTGCTTTCTTCAATGAAAGCGGTCCCACCCCTCACGCCCTCCCGTTTTTCCTGCTTCAGTGAGCCAGCTAGGAAGAGACAGTGGGGTAGAGGGGCTCAGTGCCCGGACTTGGGTGAGCCCACGCCTGCTCAGTACCCGCGTGCATCACCCTCTCCAATGAGAGAGCTGAGCTGGGATGGACGCCAAGCTTTTCCACATCCTCTCAATATGAGACAAGTCTGGTTCTGACACACCTGCCTTTCGCAACCTCCGCATCACCACGGATTTGGCCCTGCACGCCACAAAAGCCACAGACCTGGCCATCGAACGATCCATGGACAACTTGATTGTGCTAGAGTGCCAGCTCTGGCTCAACTTGATGGAGATCAAGGAGAAAGATGAAGTGGCCTTTCTCAACTTCTGGGGAAGTCGTTGCCTAGTGGTTAGAGAGTTTGACCTAGGGTTGTTGGTTCGACTCTTGGGCCGGCAAAACCATGACTTATGTGCCCTTGAGCAAGGCACTGAACCCCCAACTGCTCCCCGGGCGCCGCAGCATAAATGGCTGCCCACTGCTGTGGTGCGTGTTCACAGTGTGTGTGTGTGTGTGCACTTTGGATGGGTTAAATGCAGAGCACAAATTCTGAGTATGGGTCACCATACTTGGCTGAATGTCACGTCACTTTCACTTTCAATGCCCCAGTCTCTCCAACCGGTCTCTTCGGCCCTACTGTAGATGGGTTCACTGAGCGTTTCACTGCAGCACAGAAGTCATCCCAGGCCATGTGAAACTTCCTTCCCAAACACTCCAGATCAGCCTCTGCCCAGGACTGCGCTGACTCTGCATCAGAGCAAGCCTGCCCCTTCTACCTCCCAGGCAGCACCCCCTAAGGAGCAGCATCGGCGAGCTCGCCCCGCTAAGAACGCTACCTTCCAAAGATGTCAAGGTCCCGGCCAAGGATTGTGCTGGACTCGACCCCTCCAAAATCTTCCTGATCCTTTGGGAAAAAAAGAGGAAGGAGCAAAGTCCCACCGCCACTCACTGCAGTTCACCCGGAGACCCCCTCGTTTCCACGGGTTGATTCTCACTTTGGTATAACTGGACGACACTCAGGTCCTCCGCGCCGACGTGATGACTCTGCTAGGGAAGGGAACCATAGAAATAGTTCCCCCCTCAGAAAGCGGATTGGGGTTCTACAACCATTATTTCCTCATCCTCAAGAAAGATGGCGGTCTCAGACCCATCTTGGACCTCAGATTCTTGAACCTCTTCCTCATGAGACGGACATTCAGTATGTAAACATTAAAACAGATCCTTACACAGATTTGCCCTGAGGACTGGTTCTTCTCACTGGATCTGAAAGATGCTTACTTTCACATCCAGATAGCCCCCATCACAGACAATTCTTGATATTTGTGTTTGAGGGCATAGCTTACCAATATACAGTCCTTCCCTTCGGGCTGTCTCTAGCACCTCGCACTTCCATGAAGTGCATGACACAGTGCTTTCCTCTCTGAGGCAGATGGGAATCTGTGTTCTTAATTATCTCGATGACTGGCTCATTCTGGCCCAGTCGCGGACCAAGCTAGACCATCACAGATCCGTGCTCCTCAGCCACTTAGAGTGCCTAGGACTCAGGGTCAATTTTGCCAAGAGCTTACTGCTCCCCAGTCAACGTATCATGTTCCTGGGGGCAGTCTTCGACTCAGTCCGTATGAGGGCTGTAGTCTCACCAGAGCGTGCCCTGGTAATTCAGCAGGTCGCAGCTTCCGCCAGAAACAAAGCCTGTTTCCCTCTGAAGTTCTTCCAGAGGATGCTAGTGCTGATGCATTCCACATCCCCAGAAACTCCGGGTCCCACCTCACACTTGGCGGCACTGCTGCTTTCGCATCAAGGTCAATCAGGCCTTTTTGGCAGACTTGATACCTTGGATGAACCCTGTTTGGTTCAGTTTTGGAATACCACTACAGGAGGTTTCCAGAAGGACTGTGCTCTCGACAGATGCGTCCATGTTTTTTGTTTTAGGGCACTTTGTGCGAGGGCAGACCAGCCTTCAGCTCGTGGTCACACGAGGAGAGCCATCTACACATCAACTGCCTCGAGATGTTTGCAGTGGAATGAGCCCTTCACTCCTTTCAGGCATTCCAAGGGCTGCCACGTCCTAGTCCAATTGGATAGCATGACAGTGGTGTCCTACATAAATCAACAAGGCGGCCTTTCGTCCAACTACCTCTGTGCACTGGCAAAGCACCTCTTGGAATGGGCATTACCCAGGCTGTGATAGCTCAATGCAACACATGTACCTGGCAGAACGAATCTGGGAGCAGACATGCTATCCTGGAGCAATGTCCCCCCAGACAGTTCCCAGAATATGGGAGATTTTCGGGTTGGCAGAGGTCGACCTCTTCACCTCAGAAGGCAACTCTCATTGCCCAACCTATTTTTCAAAGGACTCAGATGCCCTGGCCCACAACTTACACTTTTACCCCAATTGCTCTGATCCCTCAGGTCATCAGATGAGTCAGGGAAGACAAGGACAGAGTCCTCTGGTGACCCCACTCTGGAGGAGCCAAGTTTGGTCCACAGAGCTATTCAGGCTCTCTACAAAAGCCCTGTGTTTGTTAGCCTTTTTGCTATGTTTATACAACAACAATTCGGTTTTAACTAAATAAAACACATGATCTAATTTCACCATAATATTGTGCTTTGCAACAAAACTGTATCAAGTTCAGTTATTATTAATTTCCATCAGTTGGGTTAACATTAGGCCCTGTAATAAGCCAATGGAATTGGAATCCAAATCTGTGTAATTATAATTTAAATCGGACTACTTTTCAAATTGTATTTCATAAAAAAACATCTCAGACATTACCTCAAAATGTTATTGGGGTTTCAAAAAAAAAAAAAAAAAAGCTTTGTTACAGAACAGCGCATTGATTTCATACACGTCCATTGAAGAGGTCATCAGGACCTCTCAGAAGGGGTTGTAGTTGGTGCCAAGTACAAAAATCATTTATACAGCATTTTAATCTATGTTCACGTTATAAACTCCGTTCTCTTGAATTCATCCTATCTTCACATGGTCTTGAAATTTGTTGTATTTCTACTGTTGGTGATGACGGGTTACCATCCAAAGTTGTGAATATAACTTATGTGCAAAATTGGAATATCGCCCAAAACATTTTCGAACAAGCAACGTTTCCATCCGAAGAGTAAAAAAGAACAAAATCGTCACCTGATAAACTGGCACTATACATCACTAAGAAAAATAGGAGAAGCTACTGAATATAGTTATTAATTATCTGCATAATTGCATTTATATATTCAGGATTTATACATATTTTCAGATTCATTTCCTTTTATTCAGACTTATGACTTTATATTCAGATTCATTTTTTTATGTTTACAATTTACATTTATTTATTCAGATTTACTTCTATATATTCAGACTTATTAATATATATTAATATTTACTGCTATATATTCATAATTTATATTTATATGTTCAGATGTATGTCTATATGTTCAAATTTACAAATTTATATTCAAATATACATTCAGACTTGTAACTATATATTAATTTACATTTATATATTAGACATAATATATTCAGGCTTATAATTATATTATTACAAAATATTATATTATTTTGGGGAGTACTAGAACATGCTTGCATTTACTATGTACAGATATGTATTATATTTTATGCATAGGTATTTTTATTTAATTATATCACAATAACATGAATTTAATTTATTTATAACGCGGTATATGTATGAAAACTGATGCAAACTCATTGTCTGCCAGCAGGAACAGCTCCACACACAACAGCTTCAAAAAAAAAAAAAAAAAAAAAAAACAGACATTACATACAAGATTAAAATGACATCAATTTTTCTGAAGTCCCGAAGTCGGTGTCTTTCAGAAATAAAGTGATGTAAAAACACCTGCACTCAATGTATGGTAAATTTAAATTGTGCACACACACACACACACACACACACACTGTAGGTGCAAAGTCCTATGTTAACTTCACTGGAACAGGAAAAAAGCTTCTTACTCGTCACAGAAGTCAATCAAAAAAGTTTAATCCAAACACAAAATTACAAAACTATACAAAATCCAGATGGCTCCTGTAGCCTTTCCTATGGTTTCACCTGTTAAACCTTTAACTGCTGTTACCTTGAACGTTTAAACAAGAGTTATTTTTTAATGACAGACGAAAACGGTAAGAAAACTATTTCTCCCTTATTTCCTATACACGAACAACTACCCAGTTCGATCTTCCGCCCAAGTGGGCGTAACCATTAAAGAAACAGAACAGAAATTAGCCTGTACATCAGAAAACATACGAAACAGTACTGAAATATATATATAAATATATATAAAATAAATACAGGACAAAACAGAACTACCTCAGAAAGAAAGATACAAATATGATATATTCGGTTTATGCTTGAAATCAACACTCCAAGAAACAATACCATACAAATTATTGAAACGTAAAATTGGCTCTTACACACCAGCCCCTAATTGTCTTTGTGTTCAACGAAACAATTAACAACCTATTTATACTAAAGAGCCAAACAAATTACATAAAAGAAAGATACCAAATAGTTTCAACTGAATTTCCGAATTTTTTCTCAATAAGATGCTAACTTGAATTTAGGTGATAAACCCATAACAGATAGGAGACTATAAATCTGCCTCTAAGAGTAAACAAAGCTTAGTAACAGGACGTAAAAGAATGTTTGTGCTTGTTTTCACTCGGGCCTGCCGCACAAGACCTTTGATGTCTGTGAATGTTTGTAGTACACGTCCCATTACCCAAGAGTTTCGTGGTGCGGAATCATCAGCAACCAATACAACGTCCCCAGGCTTGAGATTTTGTACTAGGCTTTGCCACTTTTGTCTTTCTTGCAGGTCTGGTAAGTATTCTTTGATCCAGCGCTTCCAAAATATGTCAGCCATATACTGAACTTGGCGCCACCTACGTCTGGAATACAGGTCTGCTTTGTCAAAAACCCCAGGAGACATGGACGGCTTTACTTTCAACAGCAGCAAATGATTTGGAGTAAGGGCCTCCAAATCGTTTGGGTCATTGGACACCTTAGTGATGGGACGACTATTGATTATTGCTTCCACCTCACATAAGAGCGTTTGAAGACTTTCTTCATCAAGAGACTGCTGTTTTACAATGGAGTTGAGAATTTTTCTGACAGTCCGTATTTGACGTTCCCACACTCCTCCATGGTGGGATGCAGTTGGAGCATTGAAAATCCACTGTACACCTTTTGCAAGCATTGTGGTTTGAATCCTGTCATTATTTAAACTTTGTATGGCCTTTTGCAACTCCCTTTCTGCCCCAATGAAATTTGTCCCATTGTCAGACCTGATTGTTTTAACCTGACCCCTTCTAGAAACAAATCTCCTTAGTGCATGAATGCACGAGTCTGTATCCAAAGAGCTGGCGACCTCAATGTGAACAGCTCTTAACGTCAGGCAAGTAAAGATTACCCCATAACTTTTAATCAATGTCCTTCCTCTTTTGATTTCAAATGGGCCAAAATAATCAATGCCTACATTTGTGAATGGGGGTTCATCTGGCAAAAGCCTGTCACGGGGAAGGTCAGCCATGAATTGTTTGCCTGTAGTGCCGCGCTGGCGTTTACAAATGGTGCATTGAGATAGGATTTTTCTGATGGCCGTTTGTGCTTTTGGAATCCAGTATTTTTCCCGTAACTTTGACAACATGTGATTACGGCCGCTGTGACCCACATCTGCATGAATTGATCTTAAGATCAGATGTGAAACAGGATGGTCCTTTGCTAAAATAGCAGGATGCTTGGCCTCCTCAGGCATAGATGACCTGCTTAGTCTGCCACCTACTCTTAGAATTTTGTCTTGCAAAACTGGTGACAACTTGTAGAGAGCGCTGCTGTGTTTTACAGTTTTACCTTGCTGGAGGGCTTTGATTTCCTCTGGAAACATGATTGTTTGGCTGTAGCGAATGATCTCTTCCTCAGCTTTTTCAAGGTCACTTACAGTCAAAGTAACCCCTGAAGAGAATTATTCAAGTTGGGTCTTTGCAACAGTTGCGAGTTGAGTGATTTTCCTTGGTAGGTAGCTGCGCAGTCAAACACCACTCAAAGTTTGTGTTTTTGTGGGTGATATACCCCGTGGTGTGGGATGTACCAGATTCTGCCAAGGGTTCCTTCAATTTCACTTGCAGGGATTTTCTCAGCATGACCTTTGAGTAGCATGTCCTCCATGAAACTACAATAGTCCATGTAGAAAGCTGAATTTCTTTTGAATTTTCTTTTTAGAAATTGTGAACGCAGAGAAGCTACAACATAGTTGTTGGGAAACATTACATCCTTTTTTTTCAAAGGAAGGTCAATGCAGTAATGCCCATCTACAAGCTCTATGGACTGTGATACAGACTTCATAAACTGTCTATCCTCAATGGACATTTCCAAATTTTCAGCTTGTTCACATTCAGGAAAATCATACCTCATTTGCTGTTGGATTAGGTTCTCCAAAGTTACCACTGAAATCCTGTTTGCCATCACCTGTGTCCATCCTGTGTTTCTGTTAGTTTGGATGTTCTCTCTCTCCAAAGGTCCATTTACAATCCAGCCCAGGATGGTCTTGACAGCATAAGGCCCATCTCCTCTACTGTTGATGACCTTCCATGGCTCAAGAATCTTAGGTACATTTGTTCCGATTAGTAAGCCAATACCGGCATCGATCTGAGGAAGATGCACCTCTTCAAGATATTTCCATTTCTGAACATCCTTCTGTTGCGGAATGTTTTCTCCTTTAACTGGAATCTCTTTTTGAGAGAACACCTGAGGGAGATCCACAAAATTATTCTCGTTCAGTCCACTTATTTCCAGTTCGGTGCAAACATGTGTACTAACAGACCTTTCCTGTCCCATAGTAAGCAGTAGGATGTTTGTTTTCCTGCCAGTTAGCTTTAATTCCTTCATTAGCTGTTCTGTACAAAATGTCGCAGAACTTCCTGGGTCCAAGAAGGCGTAAGTCAAAACTTCCTGATTGCTTTTTTTGGACTTAACTCTAACTGGTACTATGGCTAAAGAGCACACCAAATGACCAGCCCCAGTGCAGCCACAAGTTTCGCTGATGATAGTGTCAGTGACAGTTAAGGAGCTGTTTCCATCTTGAGATTTTGGAAGCACTGGCTTCCTGTCTGGGAGATGAAGAATGGTTGGATGCTTTAATGAGCATTTTTGACAAGTTAGTCTTTGCACACAACCTTTACTCATGTGACCTGGTAATAAACAACCATAGCACAAGCCTTTAGATTTCAGAAAGTCAAGTTTTTCATTGTGTGGCTTATGCTTCAGAATGCTGCAACGTCCAATCCATGGTTTTTATTACAGCATAAGCAGAGGGTTTCATGGCTTGCTTTTGCTAGATCTTTTTCCTTTGTTCTTTGTTTTTTGGGTTCTGGAACAGGTGTCACACTTGTTGCAAATGTGGTTTTCCTTTCTTTCACTTGCAAGTTACTTGATCTGTTTGTTTTGAATTTGAGATTGTCTTTTGCCATCGTGTTATCCTGAATATTGCCAAACAGTGGATGCGAAACAATCTTTGCCTGCTTGTCTACAAAACTAACCAAGTCACAGAATCTTGCTCTCAAGCCAGTCCTTTCTTGAAGCTCACAGGCAACTGCTCTCCATTTTTCTCTCAGTTTGAAAGGAAGCTTGGATACAATTGCACGCATGTTGCTTGGACTGTCCATTTCCTCAACATATTCCACACTGTCAATGGTGTTGCAACAACCAGTAAGGAAAAGAGCAAACTCATTTAAGGCTTTATTATCCTCAGGCCTTAAAGCTGGCCAGTTCAGTGCCTTTTCTGTATAGGCAGTGGCGATTGTGTACTCATTGCCAAAATGTTGGTAGAGTAGTCTTTTAGCCTCTTTGTAGCCCCTTTCAGAAGGCATGTGTTGACAGCTGCGTACCAGAACCTTTGGTTGCCCCTTGGTGAACTGTTCTAAGAAGTACAATCTGTCTTTGTTATTTGTTGTCTTACTCTCTACTCCATGTTCAAAGGCTCGAATAAAGAATGTGAAATCCAGCGGGTCTCCACTAAACACTGGAATATCCATAGGTGGAAGAGTAGATAAAGACTGCTGTTTTATGAAAATCTCAGCAATGTCATTTTGATGTTGCATTATGTTGAACAAGCTTCCTGTATCAACATGTGAAGGAATTCTCACATCTGACCTTGTTGGTTGTGATTTAGCAAAATCATGATGCACATCACTGTCTCTTGGAACTGCATCAGTATCAGGTGCTAGCTCACGAGAAAATGTTTTTGGCCGTACTACTTGATTAGGTGTAGCTTTAAGGGTTTCTGCAATAGTGGCAGCCCTAGCTGCATTACCAGATGCATCAGAAACACTACGAGCTGGTTCATACATGGACAAAACCTGAAGTTTGGCTTCAGCCGCAGCAATAGCAGTTTGGAGCTCTAAATTTTCCCTCTTTGCTTTGAGTTCAGTTTCCTCTCTCTCAAGCTCTTGTTTCTGTAATAACGCATTAGCTCGTGTCAACAGCTCTGCCCTTTCAGTTTCAATTTTCAGTCTAGAAGAAGCTGTAGATGAAACACCTGAAGCCACCTGACTACGAGATTTTTTTGGAAAGAGAGGCAGTTGTGAAGAAGAGATAACCATTGAGGCACTGTCATTACATTCAACCTCTGCATCACATTGCTCTGCCTCCTTGGATTGGAGTTTTACTTTTTCAACCCAGTCTTTAACCTTGTCTACAAAGTGCTTAACTGCTTGAGACTTCGATTCGAACCAGTGTAACTGATCTAAATATGCCTCATCATCTGACATAAATTCTCTGGTTGCATAATTAATGTCTTGGAATGCCACAAAGGACTGTGCAAACTCACCATTTATGCAATCATACACAGTGTCAACATTACCAGAGTCCTCAAGCAAAGCTTCAATTTCTCTCATTTGCCTTGTTAAATGTCCCAGCTTGGCTCTTCTAGTTCCCAACAAGTGATGAAGCCGTTCCTCTTGTGCTTTAACAGTCATCTTCGGCACTCTTTTAGAGGCCGCGTTCAATTCCTCTGTTTCCATAGTAATCAATGTTCGTGTTCAAAGCGCGCATTGCGTTCATCACGAAAGCAGATGAGATCGCCCTCTTGCGATGCTGTGTGGAAACGCAAACATGGCGGGACCATGACGCTGCAAAGTTCAGCAATATTCAAAGTCCAATAATATCCCCAAAACGTCCGAAAAAGTTGTGAAAGCTCACTAAAAGTCCGATCAGCAAAATCCGTAGTGTATGTAATCCAAATGGCATCGGAGAATCTCAGCCAAGACTCCCGCGATAGTCCGTTAATATCCAAGTAACGTTATGGTCTTTGATGTTGCGTTAATCACTCGATAATCTTCTCGTTAAAAACAAAAATATAGCTCGCTTCAAACGAAAAAGAGAAGTTTTCTTACTTTAAATGTAGGTGCAAAGTCCTATGTTAACTTCACTGGAACAGGAAAAAAGCTTCTTACTCGTCACAGAAGTCAATCAAAAAAGTTTAATCCAAACACAAAATTACAAAACTATACAAAATCCAGATGGCTCCTGTAGCCTTTCCTATGGTTTCACCTGTTAAACCTTTAACTGCTGTTACCTTGAACGTTTAAACAAGAGTTATTTTTTAATGACAGACGAGAACGGTAAGAAAACTGTTTCTCCCTTATTTCCTATACACGAACAACTACCCAGTTCGATCTTCCGCCCAAGTGGGCGTAACCATTAAAGAAACAGAACAGAAATTAGCCTGTACATCAGAAAACATAGGAAACAGTACTGAAATATATATATAAATATATATAAAATAAATACAGGAAAAAACAGAACTACCTCAGAAAGAAAGATACAAATATGATATATTCGGTTTATGCTTGAAATCAACACTCCAAGAAACAATACCATACAAATTATTGAAACGTAAAATTGGCTCTTACACACACACTGTGAACAGACACTTGGAGCAGGTGGGGGTTCGGTGCCTTGCTCAAGGGAAGGGAATGATAAGGCTAATTATACATGCATACCACTTTCTGAAACAACCTTACACAGTTTTGATAACGTTATTGATGTACACAATGTTAACGTAGCATGCCTATGATGATGTAATACCGACTGCACACATACACAGGCTTAGTCTTGGGATTCCACAACTTCCCTTGATCATCCTCACAACTTATTCAACTTATTGATTGTAGCCATTTTGTTCTCCTTTCCGGTTCTGTATGTTTATAAGGATGTAAAACTTCAATTCATAATTTGTTAGTGTATTGGAGGTACAGATAACGACACAGCAGCTCTTCGGATTGTTTGTCCAATGTATTTCAATCATCGCCAAGGCAATGTTTTCCCCCACGGGCTAAATTCAGATCACGTGACGGGGTGTTCCCGGGGCGTACCCAGACCAACCGTCTGTATGAATGGTTCTTTAGACTAGGACTGTTCGATTCCGATTCCTGATTCTTTTTCTGGAATCGAAAGAATCGATTCCAAGAATCGAATTATACGTATTGCGAAAACACACGTATACATACACGTATGTATGTGGGTAGATACATAGGGATATACATATATTTAATCCAGTATCATAAAACTATAGCATAAATTCCTGTTAAATTCTAAAAGCGTTTTGTTAAGGAACAGACTCATGCACACGATTCTAGATTTCGTTGGGTAAGTTGCTGATTGCCTACACAATGCTGAAGTAATCATCCTACCCTAAACCATACTCTGTTTCACGACTGGATCCATTTATTTAGTTTGAACTTTATTTCTTGTTGACAAATGAAATCGGCTACATGGGCGCGGTTTGTGTAAAAAAAAAAAAAATCATAAACAAGAGTCGATTTGGAATCGCCTTGGAATCGATTCTTCTTTCCCAGCCCAAATTTAGACGCCCAGTGTGAACACCAAGAGAAGTTAGTTGAAGAGGAAGAGCAGCGCGATGGCGTCCGCCTCAGCGGTTCTTCTGCTCCTGTCTGCGGGTTTATTCACGGTAACAGACGGTAAGTTTATTACAAAATCAAAGAAACACTTTAAACATGCGTTTGGGCGGTTTACCGATGGCGCCAAGTACAAAAATCATTTATACAGCACTTCATTTATCGGGACTTTTTAAACTATGTTCACGTTTTAAGGTCCCTGTTGTTCTTTTAGGTTTATGAGAGGACTGTAAGAGCTACTTCACCAGGGATAACGTGTACAGGTCTTCGATTAGCTGCAGGTATTTGGAGCACTGCTGTGGAAGCTGCGATCACAGATACTGCTGCTCCTCTGCATCTTCGAAGTTATCCGATGATATACAAGATATGTGCACTATGTAAGGATTTTCTTTCTTAATACAATTGTCCGTGAGACCCAAAAGTTACTTTTTATACACCCTCACGTAATTCCAAACCAAAATGGTTTATAAGAAATTACATGTGTGTGTGTGTGTGTGTGTGTGTGTGTGTGTGTGTGTGTGTATACATAGTGCGAACTACGGGGGAGCTAGGGGGAGCTCGGCTCCCCTTAATGACACATGGGCTCCCCCAAAAACGAGAAATTTGAAATTTTGGGGGGTCTCAAAAAATATTGACAGTGTGAATATTTAGAAGTGCAATTTCACTTGTGTAATGTGATCATGATGCAGTACTAAGTGTAAAATAGCAAAAATATTATTCATTCATGCATGACGGCGAATAAAACCTAATTTACTTCAATAAAGATTACTATACATGCTATTCTTGTAATGAGCATCAAGGTGGTGGGACGCTGGGCTGCAAATTCCACTTATGATAGTACGCAGTAGATTCGTAGAGAAAAAATAAACGCTGGAGGCCATTTATCATGCGCAAAGTCCTTAATTCATTTTGCAGTTATAGCATCATAGCAAGGGCAAAAAGAAAACAAGGCAGTTTAATTAATTTTGGTTTTATTAAGAAATTGTGTAGTGAGTGGAGAGACTGGAAGAGCCAATATACATGGCTGTTTGTTAAGGATGGAAGCTTGGGGTGCATCGGAAATAAGCAGCGCTGCTCAGTTTGACCTATCAATTTGTGTCGGTAAAGTATAAGGGGCCGTTCACAATCGCGCCTAAAACCGCTTTCTCCTTCTTTCCAAAGTGATCGGGCAGTTGCGCCCCTGAGGCGTCTGCCGTTGCTAAGCAACCATGACCTGCTCTCTCTATAAAGACGCAGAAATTTCAGCAAAGGATAAATGGATTTGCAGCCAGGCGGCAAGGAAGTCGACCGGAAGTTGAAGTCGGCTGCGTGCTGCCATCTTGTAGCAGAACTTCACTTGCGTTAGCATTCCCATTGACTCCCATTCATTTTGGCGTCACTTTGACAGCGAATAACTTTACATCTGAGGCGTTTAAAGACTCAGTTTGTCCATTATTTATTTCTAAAGATAAACGACAATGTATAAAGGGCTCCATTACCTTCTAATGTCCCGTAGAAACAGTTTTTGTAAAAATTGGCTCACGATTGCATCATAACCACTCGACTCTCTGTCACATTACCATACAGACAGGTGGAGAAGCTCGCAGGCAATTAACTTAATATGGCGTACTGGCGTTACATTTTAAAATACTATACAAAATAATTAATCAGAATACTTACTCCTGCTCACTCACGACAAAGAACTCCCCGCTCAAGCTCGCCGTCTCTGCAAGATTAATGATGGCAGTTTGCACGCACAGCTACTAGATGTACATCTGTCAGACAGGTTGCTGACGTCGTCAAGCTTCGTTTGAGTCTGCGCGTCAGAAACGGAAGTGCTAAAAAACAAAAAAAAATGGGCTTCAATTGTCTCAGTTGAGTTCCAATGGGGTCGCTGTGTCCATTTCTTTTACGGTCTATGTTTGCAGCACTAAAAATCGCTAGCAGTAGCTCTAAATGTATTTCAAAATGGCAATCCATATATAGCTATGGTCAGCTGTTCCTTCATCTTGTCTGAGCTTTCAAAGTTGTTACGGGAAAGGATGAAGCTGATTGGTTGGTTCTTGTCACATGACCCACGGTGCGCTTGCGGCTCTGAAAAGTTGAGATGTTTTTAACTCGGTGCAGTGCGGAAGCGCCTGGAAAAAACGCCATATAGAGATATCTATATGTATATATCTCTCTTTATGGCTCTGGAAAAAAAACGATCGCTTCCATTATGAGCGCGTGCCTACATTGGAAATAACAAACTAGAGTGTGAAAAATACGTGATATGTGAATGGCCACTAATAGTGCATATACAGTTGTAGCTGTTATGTATCTTTTTAAGTCATTGTAAGTCCTTTTTTGAAGCACTCGTGTCGATTATGTATAATAGTGCATAAACTTGTAGCTGCTGTAAGTCCTTATTTGAGGCACACGCAGCGTATCCAGTCTGATTAATATTAAAAGTTATCCTGTAAGGATAACCTACATACCTACATACCCTTACACATCTATCTTACACACCTCTGTAAAAGCTAATATGCCATATGCATATTAATTTGCATATTATGCCGCACACAGGCTCTCAACAACAATGACAGCTGATCAACGATTTCAACAGTAGGCTAGATGGGGGTTGGGTTAAATTCAGAGAAGATATCCCTACATGGATCAGTAAGAGTAATCCACAAATACACGATTCACTATGAACATTCACGTCACTCTAAAATGACGACGTGTTCACAGCAGCAGAACTGTACAAATGCTGGACATCCACACACCACGCCACAGTATCACCACTAACACCTCCATAACAATGTGCATGAATCAATACTCATCAAATAATAAAGCACTCACCTGTCACTTGTAAATAAAGTCAATGCGTCTGTCATTCAATGTCCCTTTACTCGTATTAAAAAAATAAACATGGTCAAATAAGTTGTTGTGCTAGCTGTTGGCCACTCATTGATATATTCTTTAAAATGGCGCACAAAACCATTGTTAGTGTATTCAATTGAAGTAGTTTATCCTTCAGTTATTCCTCTTTTGTTTGCAAAAGAGCGCCTTGAAAAAGGCAGATCGCAGCAAGATCTGGTGTAGAGTCGCCGATGACAGTGGCTTGGAAATTCCCAACTAAACGATGGACGCAGTGTTGCCAAATTGGGCTATGTGATGAGTGGGGCTGGGCCGAGAGCCGTGGGAATGGAGCGAGGCCGGTGGAGTGATTAGAAATGAGCGACACCTGCGACACTCACCGGTCTGGAGTCCCACGGAGGAGATCAGGAGGATATAAAATAGGAGCGACGACAGTGAAGTACGAGAGAGGACCAGGCCTGGGCTTTATTTTGTGTTTGGTTTTTGTTTGTGCGCGGCCGTCATCTGTGACGGGGCTGTCACACTGTTGTGTGTTTATTTTGTTATTAAAGTTTTTATTTGAATGTCCGCCGGTTCCCGCCTTTTTCTTCCTGTGATGATGAAGTTTGTATACTGTTACTAAAGCTCATTACAAATCTGATTCGATGACTTTGAACAAAAGGGAAGCATTATCTGTAGTACTGGCCCGGTTATTACAGTCTATATGTGCTGGCCACATTCCTTTTTTTTTTATGTAGGATATTCCAGTTCAACCTCAAAGAAACTAATCATAGGTCATTTTGTGGACATTACACAATAAAATGATACCTAAATAATAATTTTTTTTAAAAACCTATTAGTTTTTATAGGATAAGCAGAGAAGGCCCTGCTGGCACTGACAGCACACCACTGCCTGAGATGCTTCATAGGTGAGTAAAACACAAATTAGTTTTCATTTTTGGGTGAATTAATCCTTTAATATCGGTTTTTGAGCTTAGTCTAATCGTTGATGTAAATCTCAAACCATATCTTCAAATTTACTTGCATTTCCAGCATTGCATCTGGTTCTGTCCTTCCATTTTCTTGCATTACCCAACGTTTCCTTCTGAGGTTGTAATTTTTTCACTGAAATGTTAATGTAGTTTGCAAAAAGCACCCTACTCCCTGTAGGTGCATGTTACGCTTTTAACAGCGACTTTGTCACTTACAGAACAAACACTTTAAAAAGCAGTTTTGTTTTGGTCAATTTAAAGCTTAGGCAGAGGAGAGAAGTAGTATGATGCAACCTTTACATTTTTGAGTGCGTTAACGCGGTGACCAAGGCAAGACGGGGCTTGATCAAAGTAGTTAAAAAAAAAAATTTCGTTTTTTTTTTGTGGCAATGTTTGCAATAGTGACCCTGATTTGAAACCTGATTTGATAACGGTTTATAATGATATTATGTTTTTAATAATCTAATCTAAGCACAAAGCAAACTAACCAGTGTGTTTTATTGAAACCATAGTGGTTTCATTAAATTAATCGAAAAATAAAATGTTAATTAATAACATTTTCATATAAATAAGATTTATAGATTCAATTATAGATCAAATATACTTTTTACACAAAAGATGCTTTTTCTAATGCTTGTAACTTAATGTTTTTATCTGTCCAGCAGCAAAACCAGTATTGCCGTTACTTTATCAATAGTAGGGGCTGTGGTCTTCATCATCTTTTTCTTCATCTGCTGTTGCTGCTGCCCCGGCTGCTGTATCTATCAAACGTGTGTAAAACCCAGACGTAAGTGTTTAAGTGGTAATGAAATACTTTAACAAAAACTGAAAATGTAATTGTCCTCAGGCCATTCAAGATGTAGATAAGTTTGTTTCTTGATCCAAAAAGATTTGGAGAAATATTATCACTGCCGAATCCTCTGCAGTGAATGGGTGTTGTCAAAAGGAGTCCAAACAGCTGATAAAAACATCACAATGATCCACAAGTATAGGTGCATCTCAGTAAATTAGAATGTTGTGGAAAAGTTCATTTATTTCAGTTATTCAACTCAAATTATGAAACTTGTGTAAATAAAGTTCAATGCACACAGACTGAAGTACTTTAAGTTTTTGGTTATTTTAATTGTGGCATTTACCCACATTTAACAAAAACCCACAATTTCAACCTCGACCAATTAGAATAGGGTGAAATGTGAATCAGCTAATCAACTCAAAACACCTGCAAAGGTTTCCTGAGGCTTCAAAATGGTCTCTCAATTTGACTCACTAGGCTACACAATCTTGGGGAAGACTGCTGATCTGACAGTTGTCCAGAAGACAATCATTGACAACCTTCACAAGGAGGGTAAGCCATAAACATGCATTGCCAAAGAAGCTGGCTGTTCACAGAGTGCTGTATCCAAGCATGTTAGCAGAAAGTTGAGTGGAAGTAAAAATTGTGGAAGAAAAAGATGCACAACCAACCGAGAGAACCGCAGCCTAATGAGGATTGTGAAGCAAAGTCGATTCAAGAATTTGAGTGAACTTCACAAGGAATGGACTGAGACTGGGGTCAAGGCATCAAGAGCCGCCACACACAGATGTGTCGAGGAATTTGATGAACCACAGACAACATCAGAGATGTCTTACCTGGACTAAGGAGAAGAAGAACTGGTCTGTTGCCCATTAGTCCAAAGTCCAAGGTAAAATGACCATGGTGTTGGTGTGCTTGACTGGCCAGCAAACTCACCAGACCTGAACCCCAGAGAGAATCTATGGGCTATTGTCAAGAGGAAAATGAGAAACAAGAGACCAAAAAAGTGCAGATGAGCTGAAGGCCACTGTCAAAGAAACCTGGGCTTCAATACCACCTCAGCAGTGCCACAAACTGATCACCTCCATGCCATGCTGAATTGAGGCAGAAATTAAAGCAAAAGGAGCCGCTACCAAGTATTGAGTACATGTACAGTAAATGAACATACTTTCAAGAAGGCCAACAATTCACTAAAAATGGTTTTTTTTTTCTTATTGGCCTAACTTGTTGAGATAGTCAACTGGTGGGTTTTTGTTAAATGTGAGCCAAAATCGTCACAATTAAAAGAACCAAAGACTAAAACTACTTCAGTCTGTTTGCACTGAATTTATTTAGTAGCCTACATGAATTTCACAATTTGAATTGAATTACAGAAAGAAGTTAACTTTTCCATGTCATTCTAATGTATTGAGATGCACCTGTAGTTTACACGACTCCAGTCCATTAACTAGTGAGGCTAAAAGTGTTAATAAGAAACAAATCAATCAATAAGATGCTTTATAACCTTAAATTGTCACTTTTGGCCAAAATGCAAGTCCTCTATCCATAATATTTCTATCTCCAGTAAAAAAAAAAGCATTATAATGAATGCATAATGCATTATAAAATAGTACAAAGCACATGTCAAACATTCATCTGATCTGATATCTGATCTTATGGCTGTTTGAGAGAATTTCTTTTTTACTATTATTAAATTTATTATAAAACTACCACTTATAAGTGGTCTTGGATCGCTTTAAGTAAAGTAGTATCAGAAAAATGGCAAGATATGAGACTTTATACATTATAATCCATCATAAATGTGGATGCAACATGTTTCATTGTGTTACAAATCATTATACTCTTAAAAGCTAGAACCACAACTAAGTTAATATTATAGTATATTAAAACTGTTCTTATTAATATTCATGAGATGAACATGAGCTTTTTATAATGCATTATGTATTCATTATAATTCCTTAAGAATACACTTATAATGAAAGTGTAACGAAATAAACCTCTTGTCTGAATCGCGAGAGAAATATCCACAGACCAATCATTCTAGTCCTTAACCAATATGTTGGTGGAGTTTGATGTGAGACTTTTTTTTTACAGGAGAAAGTGCTGTTATGGTTAATTTTGTCCAGAAGCGATGGTTTAAAGTAAAGAATGTCTTTGATAGATTTTTTTTCTTGGAAACGTGTGGCTTTTGTCTTCACAAAACATTAATTGATGGACTGGAGTGCTGTGGACTGCTTTTGGATTATTGTGATGTTTTAGGATTTAAAAAAACAAGAAAAACAAAGCTTACGTGACGTGACATTCAGCCAAGTATGGTGACCCATACTCAGAATTTGAGCTCTGCATTTAACCCATCCGAAGTGCACACACACAGAGCAGTGAACACACACACACACACACACACTGTGAACACGCACCCGGAGCAGTGGGCAGCCACTGGGAGCAGTTTGGGGGTTCGATGCCTTGCTCAAGGGCACCTAAGTCGTGGTATTGAAAGTGGAGAGAGCACTGTACATGCACTACCCCCACCTACAATTCCTGCCGGCCCAAGACTCGAACTCACAACCCTTCGACTGAGAGTCCGACTCTCTAACCATTAGGCCATGACTTCCACACTGGTGATGTAATGCTACATTTCTCCAAATCTGTTCTGATAAAGAAACAAACTCATCTACATTCTTCATGACGAGTAAATGTTCTGCAGATGTTTATTTTTGGGTGAACCGTTCCATTAATGGGGTTCATAGATGATTCAGGATGCTAATTATTGAATTATTAATTGACTTCTGTCTTTTTTTTTAACAGCTGTGGATGAAACACATGTAACTACAGTCATGAATACACAATCCATTCAGCAGCAGCCTGTAATGCTGGGAGGCCAGTACCCACAATACCAACCAGTGCCGACTCAAGCAGGTTACTGGGGTCAGCCTATGCAGACAGCACCATATCAGGGACAGTCATATGCACCAGAACCCCCACCCTCATATGACGTGGCCAGTAAGAACACCTAGTGCTGGATAGACTGAGACCATGTAGTAGTCTTTTCTGTGAAAGTAACTAGTGTCTTTTACTGTTTCCAGCGAGTCCTGGATATCCCACTATTCAGGGTGCATATAATGGAGGCCAGGCCATGTACCCCATGAAGTCACCTGACCAGCCGGGTGCTGCTCCTATCCTTTCAGAGACATTGAATCAGCCGGCTTACAACCCCGACTACATGCAGCCACCAAAAACCGGTTACTAAACTGCAACCATCGGTCAAATCAGTCACTGCTGGATTGTGGAGTTTGACGCAGTTTCGCAAGGCAGTAAAAATGTGCATTATACAAGACTATGTGCTATGGTCAGGGTTATTAGTTTTTTAATTTTAGTTATTTAGTTTTATTTCAATTTCTTTCATTTTATTAAAAAATAAATAAATGATTACTATAGAAAGTTTTACATGAAAATGTACAAGCAATGAGTGAAAATAGTTTCACACATTAAAAGAAAATGCAGTTTAAGATTTATATTAGTGTTTTCTGCCTTCGGTATTAATAATTCTGGTATACACTGATATACAATATAAAATTAAATATACAAAAATGTAAAATATAACTTGCCATCTTTATTTTATTTTAATTATTTTTGTTAGTTAATATTCTTTAGTTACAGCTCATGTAATTCTGTTGAGTTTGCATAAAGGTTTTTTTTTCTGAATTTCAAATGGCAGGAAGTGTGATTATATATAAAGGAAGTGTCAACTATTTTTTTTCCTTTTGAGGGTATAAATGCAACCGCGTTTTGAATAACAATGAGTGTCACAAAACTTTCACAATTATGTCATGAGTCCCACTGACATTCTGCACCAACAAGTTTAAACCCACACACTCGTTTTCAAGCACAGAATGGCTGTTAAGTTAGGAAAAACATTACTTTTTTAACCTTTATTAAAGCATTAAGAAACCCCCGTCCCAACATTTGCAGTGCCTTTTCAGATTGTATTTTACTGTTTCAGGTGATATCGCTTTTTTGAGATGCAGTCTATTTGTTTAAATGGCTATACATTTGTGAATATGTTAGATTGGTGTTTTATATGTTTTCTATGTGTGAAAGATGGAAAAAAGAAAAATTTAGTCTCTTTTACCCAGGAACTAGGGACTTTGGCCTGGTACTCGGTGTGTTTCCACCACAGGAACCAGGAACTAAAAGTTCCGGTTAAAACAATGTCCCTGCTGGCGAGGTGGTACTTTTTCAAAGTTCTGGAACTTTCGGGGGCGGGACTTGGGCGCTAAACATCCTGATTGGTTGAGTTCACGCAGCATTGGCTGGGTTCAACGACCATTTATTGGGATCATTTTCAAAATATTACTGTTATTGTGTCATGAAATATAATTTTTAAAGTATGTAAGGTGAGAATGTAGTCGTTTAAAACTCAAATCTGTGGTTTATTTATAAAGACGGCGCCTATTTAAAAATGTGTTTCGCCGATCTCTGAGACGTGAGCTCCACGTGATCAGCGGGAGCTCAGTCCTCATGTATCCGCCGAAAGCAGCCTCACCTCGGCTAGACCTTCTGATGTGTGCCGCTGGCTCTGATGTCTCTTTTTAATGGTTAAACATAAAATATAATTCATTTTGGGTAAATCTAACAGGTTATCTTTGGTCTGTATTCAATTTATCTATATGTTAAAATGAAAATAAAAAGGCAAATTTATATCATATTTAGTTTCATTGTAATGACTGTATATACACATTTCCCTGAACTAAGTACATTTCTGCAGCTGTTCTTATGTTTAAAGGGTAACTAAACCCTAAACCAACTTTTTTTTAGTTAATGATCTGTAAGAATGGGGCTTTATTAGTGTGGTTCATTGATTCGAGTAACTTTTTTGACATTTGACTATAAAGTGTTTTAATTCTACAATATCTGATGAAAAAACGTCTGAGTGCTGCCCTCTTCAGGTTGAACTGTGGCTACTGCAGTTGATTTTTCCTATTGGATGTTGCGGAGTTGGAATTGCGAGTATTGAAAGCGACCAGGATAAACTATTATAGCATCTATTTAGCATAGCATTTATATACTTATTTAGATTTTGTGTAGCTTATATAGTTAATTAGCATAGTTGTTAGTGTAATGTTAGTATTGTTAGAAGCATAGTTAGTAGCATAGTATTGCATCAGTTAGGATAGCTTCAAGTTGGCTTAGATTTATCCGTGTTTAGTACAATGGTCAGGATGGTACGTATGTGTAGTGTTGCTGGTTGCAACAGCACTGCTGGACTGAATAGTTTTCCAGCAGACTTTAAAATTAGGCACCAGTGGTTGCATGCACTTGGCCTGGAAGACCGCGAGTTCCCGCCTAGAGCTATAGTGTGCAAACTTCATTTTACGCGGGATTGCTTCTCCAACGCAATGAAGGTGGTAATGGGCTTCTCCACACAGCTTGCACTGAAAAGTGCAGGAGTTAAGACCGCAGTTTGAGCCAGTGGCTCGAATTGATATGGCTCATGCCACAGATACCTCGACATCCTCCACTTCAGGTGAAGGTGGCGGAGAAAAGTCCTCTACTTCAAATGCACGCTCTGTTGCAAAGCTACTTGCGTCACTACAGTCGCTCTCCATTTTAGCTACTCTGACAGCAGCTGTCAATCAATCCGTCACTGCGTGTCTCAGGTTCACACCCCACCCGCTCAGCCCCGCCCTCGGTTTATCCCATCTATCTCCGCTGTGCTCTGCCCACTTTTCAGCATTTTTCAAATGTTGCCAGTGGGTGGGGTCAGGCTCTGACAAGGGGTTTAGTTACCCTTTAAATGAAAACGAAAGGAGGCAGAGGTGTTTGATATCCCATTTTTCACAAAAAGTTGAATCTTTAGATCTTTCTTGAAAATGAGTTAAGACTAATTGAAAAAAAGATTGGGAGGTCATTCCACCAGCTGGGCACAGTCCAGGAAAAGGTCCATGAGAGTGATTTTGAACTTCTTTGGGATGGCACCACAAGGCGTCGTTCACTTGCAGAGCGCAAACTTCTGGAGGGCACATAAGATTTAACCAGTGAGTTAAGGTATGTTGGTACCGTGCCAGTGGTCGTCTTGTAGGCAAGCACCAGTACCTTGAATTTGATGCGAGCAGCTACTGGTAGCCAGTGTAACATGATGAGGAGAGGATTAACGTGAGCTTTTTTTGGCTCATTGAAGACAACCCTCGCTGCTGCATTCTGGATCAATTGCAGAGGCTTGACAGTACATGCAGGAAGAGCCAGGAGAGCATTACAATAGTAAGTGAAGGTATGACTGAAGAAGAGATCGCTTGAAGGAGGTGAGTGGGGATCGGATCAAGTGGACAAGTAGTAGGATGATTGGACAGGAGAAGTTTGGAAACGTCCATCTCTGACAGTAGGGGAGGAGGAGGAGAAAGAGAGCATCGGTCATTGTGAAGTTGTCCTCAGTCACTGATAGATCTTGTCTTATTTGTGAAGTAAACTGCAAAGTCATCCGCTTTAAGAGTTGATGGAGGAGGTGGTGGCGGTGGATTAAGAAGAGAAGAGAAAGTCT
The DNA here is from genome assembly GCF_023724105.1 of Carassius gibelio. Lineage (NCBI taxonomy): Eukaryota > Metazoa > Chordata > Actinopteri > Cypriniformes > Cyprinidae > Carassius > Carassius gibelio. Next base: position 5,598,383 of record NC_068392.1, on the reverse strand, counting down.
TGAAGAGTGTCCGAGCGTCACGACAGCTGTTAATTTTGTTGTGGTAGTAGGATGTTTTAGCAGTGAAGACATTTTCAGAGTTTCTTGATTTCTGCCATTTTCCTCTCTGCAGCCCTGAGTTTATAGCGATGTTCACGGAGAACCTCGGACAGCCAGGGGGCAGATGGGGCGGTGCATGCTGGCCGAGACGTCAGTGGGCAAAAGTTGTCCAAGCAAGATGTTAAACTGGAGCAAAGAGTGTCCGTATCGCTGTTCGTATCCAGAGCTGAAAACTGAGAGTGCAGTAAGCGAGGATTAAACCACAGCAGATAGGCGAGATGGAGAGAGTGAGCGTAGGTTCCGTCGAAAGGTGACCTGCGTTGGAGTGTGTGCCGCTTCAGGAGTAAGTGCTAGGTTAGCAGTAATGAGGAAGTCGTCTGAGGTGTGCAGTGGAGCAACTGAAGAGTTGTCCACAGAGCAAAAGCGTGTGTAGATGAGGTCCAGCTGGTTGCCTGATTTGTGAGTCGCTGTAGTAGACACTAGCTTGAGATCAAATTAGGCGAGCAGAGTGTTGAAGTCAGCAGCCTGGGGTTTATCTAGGTGGATGTTGAAGTCACCAAGCAGTACCAGAGGAGTACCATCTTCAGGAAAGTTTGACAGCATATCCAACTCCTCCAAGAAGTTTCCCAATTGACCTGGGGGACGATAAATGACCACAAAGTGGATTTTAACAGGGTGGGTTACAGTAATGGCATGTGATTCAAATGAACCATTACCTGTAGGTGATGGCTGAAGATCAAATTTCCATTCTTTGGATATAAGGAGACCCGTACCTCCACCCCTCCCAGTGGTACGAGGAGTTAGGGAACAAGTGAAATTAGTGGAGAGGGCTGGAGGGGTGGCAGTATCTTCAGGTTTGATCCAAGTCTCAGTCAGTGCCATGAGGTTGAGACCGGAATGAGTAGCAATAGAAGAAATGAAGTCTGCTTTGTTATCTGCAGACTGGCAGTTCCAGAGACCAACTGGAATAGAGAGCGTAGTAGTAGAGGTCAGAGGGACAAGCCGTAGGTTTGTCAGACAGGCCGTCCTGCAATGTACGTAGCGTGCTCTTCGAGTGTTAGTAGTGAAAGTAGAGATCTGAATCACACAGTGACTACAAGTGTAAGAAATATTTGAGAACAAGCTATACAAAAAGTAAAGAAAGGGGGGGAAAGCAATACTCAATTGCCCTGTCGTTGTCCTTGCTCGGTGGAGTCGCGCAGGTAGAGTCGATTGTCTTCACACGAGGGCTGCCGCGGTGAAACCTACCGCTTTTGTATTTGCCTGATTACCTGTGATTGAAGTCAGCTGGCCACGCCTCACTATTTAGCAGATCGAAACTGGGCAGTCCCACGATAGGCAAACGCAAAACCAATCGCCACTTTCAGCACATATTTACCAGGGTAAGACACACACAATTTAGACCAAAAACTTTCCTAGCAATGACAATCACACAGTAGTCTAATGAGAAAACGAGACAAAACACTCACAAGCTGCTGTCCTTCTCTGTTGCTCGACTGTTTCTGCTGACAAGTGCTTTCAAAACTGCTAATTAAGTAATTTCACTGGCTTTGGCCACGCCTCACTATTTATCAGATCGAAACTGGGCAGACGCGAAACCAAGTGCCACTTTCAGCACATATTCACCAGGGTAAGACACACACAATTTAAACCTAAATCTTTCCTACGAATGCACAAAGTCCGCACTACCGAGGATGCACGTCCAAAATCAGCGTACTTTGTATTGAGAAACGTGCACAGACCTACTTCACCAGTCTATTTGCCTAATCTTCCTGGTACTTTACACCATGGTGGAAACGCAGAAAGCAACAGGTCTGGGGGAAAAAAAGTTCCTGGTACAAATATTCCGGGTAATTTCGATGGAAACGTGGCATAACAGGTCCTATTCAAATATGCATTTATACATTCAGACTTGTAACTATATATTCAGATTTACATTTATGTACTAGACAATATATATTCAGGCTTATAATTATATTATTACACAATATTATACTATTTTGGGGAGTACTAGAACATGCTTGCATGCATTTACTATGTACAGATATGTATTATGCATATGTATTTTTATTTAATTCTATCATAATAACATAAACTGCACTGAAACTGTTATACAGTTGAATTTATACCATAGTACAGTCTCAGGCGGCAATGTATAAAAACCGATGCAAACTCATTGTCTGCCAGCAGGAGTCGCTGTGTGAGTGGTACAGATCAAGGTTTCGCCGGGAACAGCTCCACACACACACACACAAAATCCTGCTTTATCAGACATTACATACAAGGTTGAATTAAAATGCCATCTATTTTTTCTGAAGTCCTGAAGTCGGTGTCTTTCAGTAATAAAGTGATATAAAAACACCTGTACTCAATGTATGCACACTGCACACTGTAGTATCACAACTGAAGTGTAAATTCTGCAGATTACATCATTGTCCAGTATTGTACAGTCAGTAATTTATGATCAAAACGTTTATAATAATATTCAGAATATTTTACAGTTGGTTTGATACATTTATCTCAAATGGAGTCAGAATCTAATTAAAGTGGATATGGTTTAATTAACATGAAAAATATGGATTCAATATTGTATATAAAAACAATAAAGGCATATTAGAAAAATATTGTGAATTATAGGGTATTGTACATTATAGGGAATAATATTCTGAATATTTTACAGCTGGTTTGATACCTTTAGATCAAATGGTGTTATCGTTTAATGGATTTATATTATTGCATAAATTAAAAGTTGTACAATTATTATAAAACACACAAAAAGGTAGCATTGTGCAATAACAGGGATGTTTTTAATATTGGTTTTATATTATAATGTCACATAGTTAAATTGTTTAATTAATTTATATGGTTAATAATAATTAAAAAAAAAAAGAAATTAAGCCTTGTGCAACGTGAAGGACACATATTTATGACCATTTAAGTTAGTCTGGGCTCAAAACATAACAGCCTCAAAGAGTTTAATTGGCAAAAAAAAAAAATGTATGTCTAATGAATGTCAAACATAACTTTTGTAAGATTTGGTCATAGGAATAAATGACATTTTAAAATATATAAAATAGAAAACAGTTATTTTAAATAACAAAAATATTTCAACATTTAAAAAATGTAAAATCTCACTGTTCAAAAACTTTTGACTGATAGTTTATGTTTGTATTTTTTTAAGACTAGACTGTATATGCATACTGATACATTTCAAATTTTTATTTCTTTTCATTTTGATGATTATAACTGACAACAAAAGAAAATCCCAAAATCAATCCTGTGTTTGGATTTTTTTAAGACTAGATTTTATATGCATACATATCTCGGCCTATAAAACCTATTTTTACCCTCAATTTCTGTACATGCAGCCCATTTTAACTGAAATTTGTGGGACATTTTAACATAACCAGCCATTTCTACCTAAATGACATTTTATATATACTACATTCATATTAAACTGTTTTATTTGAAAGAGCATGTCAAAACATTGTTCATAAACCTTTGCTTTGTTGGTAAGCATATGTAAGATTGGTTTAGTACCCTTATTGGTGATTAATGAAATGTCAGGCTCACTTACTTTACAATTTCTCTGACAAGCTTTATGTAACTCTGCCCTGTTGCCTTAAGAAACTCAGACCAATCAAATTATAGTTACATGTCAACAAGTGTTGAAGCAAAAATGGAAAATTAGTTATTGTGGTTGACTATAAAAATGTTAAGAGATATGCCACTTCAATCTAATTTGGCACAGTTTAGCTGACTTCACCCTTATTCCAAACCTAAATGGTTGGAATCTTCAAAAATGACACACACACACACACACACACACACACACACACACACATATATATATATATATATATATATATATATATATATATATATATATATATATATATATATATATACAGTATTGTTCAAAATAATAGCAGTACAATGTGACTAACCAGAATAATCAAGGTTTTTCGTATTTTTTTTATTGCTACATGGCAAACAAGTTACCAGTAGGTTCAGTAGATTCTCAGAAAACAAAAGAGACCCAGCATTCATGATATGCACGCTCTTAAGGCTGTGCAATTGGGCAATTAGTTGAATTAGTTGAAAGGGGTGTGTTCAAAAAAACAGCAGTGTGGCATTCAATCACTGAGGTCATCAATTTTGTGAAGAAACAGGTGTGAATCAGGTGGCCCCTATTTAAGGATGAAGCCAACACTTGTTGAACATGCATTTGAAAGCTGAGGAAAATGGGTCGTTCAAGACATTGTTCAGAAGAACAGCGTACTTTGATTAAAAAGTTGATTAGAGAGGGGAAAACCTATAAAGAGGTGCAAAAAATGATAGGCTGTTCAGCTAAAATGATCTCCAATGCCTTAAAATGGAGAGCAAAACCAGAGAGACGTGGAAGAAAACGGAAGACAACCATCAAAATGGATAGAAGAATAACCAGAATGGCAAAGGCTCAGCCAATGATCACCTCCAGGATGATCAAAGACAGTCTGGAGTTACCTGTAAGTACTGTGACAGTTAGAAGACGTCTGTGTGAAGCTAATCTATTTTCAAGAATCCCCCGCAAAGTCCCTCTGTTAAAAAAAAGGCATGTGCAGAAGAGGTTACAATTTGCCAAAGAACACATCAACTGGCCTAAAGAGAAATGGAGGAACATTTTGTGGACTGATGAGAGTAAAATTGTTCTTTTTGGGTCCAAGGGCCACAGGCAGTTTGTGAGACGACCCCCAAACTCTGAATTCAAGCCACAGTACACAGTGAAGACAGTGAAGCATGGAGGTGCAAGCATCATGATATGGGCATGTTTCTCCTACTATGGTGTTGGGCCTATTTATCGCATACCAGGGATCATGGATCAGTTTGCATATGTTAAAATACTTGAAGAGGTCATGTTGCCCTATGCTGAAGAGGACATGCCCTTGAAATGGTTGTTTCAACAAGACAATGACCCAAAACACACTAGTAAACGGGCAAAGTCTTGGTTCCAAACCAACAAAATTAATGTTATGGAGTGGCCAGCCCAATCTCCAGACCTTAATCCAATTGAGAACTTGTGGGGTGATATCAAAAATGCTGTTTCTGAAGCAAAACCAAGAAATGTGAATGAATTGTGGAATGTTGTTAAAGAATCATGGAGTGGAATAACAGCTGAGAGGTGCCACAAGTTGGTTGACTCCATGCCACACAGATGTCAAGCAGTTTTAAAAAACTGTGGTCATACAACTAAATATTAGTTTAGTGATTCACAGGATTGCTAAATCCCAGAAAAAAAAAATGTTTGTACAAAATAGTTTTGAGTTTGTACAGTCAAAGGTAGACACTGCTATTTTTTTGAACACACCCCTTTCAACTAATTGCCCAATTGCACAGCCTTAAGAGCGTGCATATCATGAATGCTGGGTCTTGTTTGTTTTCTAACAATCTACTGAACCTACTGGTAACTTGTTTGCCACGTAGCAATAAAAAATATACTAAAAACCTTGATTATTCTGGTTAGTCACATTGTACTGCTATTATTTTGAACAATACTATATATATATAAATAGTTAAGCAACATGGTAGTTCTCTCATAAGTCATGGATGTTAGCAAGACAAAACTATTTTGACAGGGACAATTTTGCACAAACAGAAACACGCACACATGTAAAAAAAAAAAAAAAGATCCCATTTGATGTCTACTGTAAGTGAACACGTGCCTGGTTTGGACTGTCTTTTATGGTTTGTTTGGTGAATTTGTAGCACTTGAATGTATATGGGGCCCCCTACTGGTGAACTAATAAAGAAACAATAAAAAATTAAATAACAGTCTTGTCTTGTCTTGTACAGAATTTAAATAACCAACAAATTATTAGTAACAAAACACATGAGTGTGTATGATTCAATTTCTACCTTTGATCTCGTAGGTGTCTGATTCACTATGAAAAGTGAGCACTGTCTTGACTGAACTTCTCAGTCTTTCCCTCAGTGTAGCCATCTCGTAACGTTCACCTTGGAGATTGAAAATGAGCAGTAAACAATACAGAACCAGAACAATAAAACCCACAGAAGAGGTGGGAGTTCAAAGAAGGAATCTTTATATTACCAAACTGCAGGGAGAGGAAGAGTAGAAGTCATGATCTGCAAGATTAACCACAATCTGATGTGATCCGATCACCTCAGAGAAAACCAGGGTTGAGCTGCTGCAAGAGCTTTTGAAGCACAGCAGCTGTGGTCAAAGAGTTCTCGTGTGTTCTGATTGGTGGATGATGAGTGGATAAAGACTAGACCAATCAAATAGTGAGAGAGTGATCTGCTCACCTGATTATGTTAAAATGTCAATCCATATGATTCGCGAACACGGCGTTCGGAGCTTGAATCATTATAATCATTTCGGGAGTTCGGAGCGGGTTCGCGAATAATTTGAGTTAGTTTGGGGATCGCGAATCATTTGAGTCAGTTTGGGAGTTCGGAGCGGGACCGCGAATCATTTGAGTCAGTTTGGGGATCGCGAATCATTTGAGTCAGTTTGGGGATCGCGAATCATTTGAGTCAGTTTGGGAGTTCGGAGCGGGTTCTCGAATCATTTGAGTCTGTTCGGGCGCTTGGAGCGGGATATCGCGAATCATTTGAGTCAGTTTGGGAATCGTGAATCATTTGAATCAGAGTTCGGAGCGTGATCGCGAATGAGTCAGTTCGGAAGTTCGGAGCGGGTTCGCGAATCATTTTAGTCCGTTTGGGAGGTCGGAGCGTGAATCATTTGAGTCAGAGCGGCTTCGCGGATCATTTGAATCATTTTGAGAGTTCGGTGCGGGTTCGCGAATAATTTGAATCAGTTCGGGAGTTCAAAGCGGGTTCGCGAATCATTTGAGTCTGTTCGGCAGTTCAAAGCGGGCTCGCGAATCATTTGAGTCAGGTCGGAGCGGCTTCGCGGATCATTTGAATCATTTTGAGAGTTCGGAACGGGTTCGCGAGTCATTTGAGTCAGTTCGGGAGTTCAAAGCATAGACAGTAAAAGAAATGGACACAGCGACCCCATTGGAACTCAATTGAGACAAATGAAGCCCAGCGTTTTTTAGCACTTCCGTTTCTGACACGCAGACTCAAACGAAGCTTGACGACGTCAGCAACCTGTCTGCCAGATGTAAATCTTCTAGTAGCTGTGCGCAGGGGCGTGTCTAGAGCATTTTCAGTGGGGGGGCCATGCTGGGGCACTGCCTCCTAATGGGGTGGCCGCCAGTGGCCAAAAAAAAAAGCGAAATTCTATAGTGTATTACGTATATCCTATTGATTTTATTATTATTATTAACTTGAATAAGTTACTTGTAAACAAATGCAGTAATAAAGCACATTTTTTATTAATTTAGTTTTTGTCATCCCATATATTTATTTATTTATTTTTTTCATTGAAAGAAACTCCCTATATCTTTACTTCTTTTCATGGCTTGCCACTGCTCTCTTCCCTGCCTTCAAAAGAAACACTTATGTGTGTCTGTTTTTCTCAAAAAAAAAAAAAAAAAATCAAATTGTAAATGAAATGCACAGAATGCATCCACAACATTTCATGTGTAAATGGTTAAGTTAGGCCTGACAATTTAACTGACTCTCTAACTGACTTACTCTCATGCATTAACAAGTAATGTGTCACCAGACAATTATTATTATGGAACATTCTGTGCATATTGTCATTTGGTGCAATCTTGCTATATGTGGTCACTGTCACAAAATAAACTGATACAAAATATGCAAATCAAGATGACTGTTTATTGTTTGATAGCCCCCCAGCGTATTTTACTTTTATTGTGTTTTATTAAACGTTGACTGAACATTCGATTGAAATCAACCACGACCAACGCGAGCAGAGCCTGACGGGGTAAAAACACTGATCTGAGAAAACCATACAAACATTTTAAACCATACATAAAGGTTACCTACCAGCTCTTTTGCTTTGTTTGGTGTCTTGTGATGTGTCGTTCTTGAACGACGAATCTTTAATGTGACTAGGGAAGAACGAGTCGTCTCTATGACGGCGACATCACTTTGATTGTTTTTTTTTTTTTTTACAGTGGATTCTAATCTTCAAAAATGACCGTGTTGTATGACTTATGTCTTTTGAGTTCACCCTTCAGATTAGACTATAGAACTGTAGTGTTACTTGTTTAGGATTCAAAATGTTGTTTGCTTTTAATTTAGGTCATTATGTCCTTTTTGAGCAAGCATCTTATACATATATTATTAAAAATGGATTAAAAATTAAACTAGGCTATAAATACTTGGATTATTATATTATTATATAGCCTAGTGTTTATTTACTGATAGACAGTCAAAAAGACAAATTAATCAATATTTTATTTATAAAAAGGTTTTATTTATTTATAAAATAATAACACCACAGATCCTCAAGAAAGAGTAACAAAAACACAGTGACAGAAATGTCAGAAATAGCGCATGGGTCTGTCACGTGATTAAGGAACGATTTGAACCCGAAGACTTGTCAGACACGAGGTGAGTTAATCACAGACTGAAGACCCAGGTCAATAATTAATTAATTAAGTCCAATATCGCGACGAGCGTTGTTTCTCTGAAGACGCTGCACTTCTTTGAATCGCGAACTTCACCAATCACAAGACATCTTATAGGGGGGGCACCTGGGGTGGCCAATCGAATTTCAGGGGGGGCCGGTGCCCCCCCTGGCCACCACGTAGACCCGCCCCTGGCTGTGCGTGCAAACTGCCATCGTTAATCTTGCGGAGACGGCGAGCTTGAGCGGGGAGTTCTTTGTCGTGAGTGAGCAGGAGTAAGTATTCTGATTAATTATTTTGTATAGTATTTTAAAATGTAACGCCAGTACACCATATTAAGTTAATTGCCTGCGAGCTTCTCCTCCTGTCTGTACGGTAATGCGACAGAGAGTCGAGTGGTTATGAAGCAATCGTTAGCCTATTTTTTACAAAAACTGTTTCTATGGGGCATTAGAAGGTAATGGAGCCCTTTATATATTAACGTGTATCTTTAGAAATAAATAATGGACAAACAGAGTCTTTAAACGCCTCAGATGTAAAGTTATTCGCTGTCAAAGTCAAGCATGTACGTCTGCAGACTGCAAGACGGGGGCGTAACTTGAAGTAGGAGGCGTAACTTGTCCGAATCACACAGAACCACGCGAGACCTCAAAAAGATAAGTTATTGGCAATATGGCGGCACAGAGTAGAATATTGATTACGTTTTAAGGGAGACAGGGGTTTTAGGCAGGATTTGATTCATGATGTGTGTGTAGATATTAATGTTAGGGGACAATGTGAGAGTGTACGTTTTAGTAGGAAAACGTATTATCTGACCCACACTCCGGAACAGAAGAGGGCGGTAATGCACCAATAAGCTGGATGCCAACCACCGTTAAACTGGAAAGAAGACGAATATGACAGCTTGCTGTGAGAGACAACTGTGAGAATCTTATTTTTTTCCGAAATAATTATTTAAATTGAAGTGTATAAGTCATTTTCATACAGTGGTATTGTTTTTGGAGTTAATAATTTATTAAAACTAAGGCGTAAAGTAATCAACATATAAGCAAAAGGTAAAAAGACGCTATCCCCAGGTATCACAGGCTCAGTCTGTCTGTGACCTACATAATATAGCATATTTGTGATTTAGCTGTAAACATGTTTTTTAATGCATAACTAACAGGGGAGCTCCATTAAGTACATGACTCAATAGTAGATTTACATAAACTATATATACTTCTTGAAGACTAGTACTAAAATGTCTATTTATCATCTGACTGTTTGATAAGTATTGTAGATGAGCACATCCAACAGACATGAAACAGGTGTCTGAGTGATATCTGTGTGTGATATTGTGTAGAATTCACATTTTTCTACACTGCTATAGATGAATGTGAGTCATGTAAACAAACAAATCTACATAAAGTAACTAAACATAAGTTATCTATTTTATTTGTCCATTTGCAATATTGATAATTTAAGGAACATTTGTGTTGGATAAAAAGTGAGTTGCATCAGTTATTAGTTCAACATGTAAATGCAGTATATCACAGATATATAACAGAGGAGACTGACTCTTGTCTGGATGTTACAGATGAGACACACGTGTGTTTATCTGCTGTAGAGTAACTGATGAAGGAATGCTACCATCAAAGGATTTGTGTAAGTACACTACAAAAATAAATGAAACATTTTAAATCTTAAGTTGTATTTTATTTTAATGTAATTTTAAACAACGATTACACCTCTTTACTTATTCTTGATTTCTGTGCATTTGCTGCAGATCTTTTGTGGTGGAGCAGGACCTGCAAGGAAAGGTGAAAAAGAGGGAAAACCTGAAACAAAAGAATAATGTAATGACTTTTTGTATTGTGTATTTTTGTAGGACATGAACATGTCTGTAGACTGGTGTGTGCACTGAGGATGGAGAAGACTACAGCATCATCCTGGAAATGATCGAGAGTCACAAATGAGACGCTTTATCACTCCAGCTCTTACCGTCTCATCAGGACCAGATGCTGCTGTGGTGTCTTCATCCTCAGTGACCCCAGAGCCAGTGAGGGCATCTAGAGAAAGACCACAAGACACTGAGCATGTGATTTTGGTAATGTTTGTTCAGCTGGTTAATGTTTAAACAATGAAGGCTGACTTTCAGAAGCTTCAAAAGCATCATCAAAAAATGTGATGGAGCTTTTATCTGAAGTGATTGACAGTGCTCTTATTACAGGGGCCTACAATCCCCTGATCAACCTGGAGAAGAGAGCCTTGCTCAAGGACACACTGGTGTTCCTGTGGCTCAAGGGGTAGAGCATTGTGTTAGCAGTGCAAGGTTGTGGGTTCGAATACCAGGGAACACATGTTAGGTAAAAACTGTTAGTCTGAATGCACTGTAAGTCACTTTGGATAAATGTATAATTTATTTATATATTTGAACCACTTCAGTGGTTTAGCCCACTACAAAAGTAATAAATCATGTACTTGTAAACTCTGTGTAAATGTTTTTCAGGTAGTCGTGCTCATGGGGTGCAGGCACACGAAAGTTTGGAGCAGACACAGCAGTCAGATTGTCCTGCACGTGTTCCCCTGCTCTAGCTTCAAGGTTGTGTGGTTCAGAGAGCCGTCATCAAGGTCTTCCTCATCCTGTTGCTCAACGACATCCCCATTGAGAAGAGTGAGATTGTGAAGTGCAGCAGCAGAACTGTATCAGCTGTGTTCAGATGGCAGGAGGATCACTGTGTCACAAAAGAAAATACATTTGGCTTCTTTTACTAAAATGTAATTTTAAGAAAAAAAAATTATATAATTATTGGTTGGCATTTATCGTTATTATTGCATGGTAAATGTTGGGGTGGGCAAAAGATGCAATTCATTATGGGGTAATGTTAATTTTCGAGTAGTAATACTTACATTTTTAGAGTATCAAATCAACAGTCTTCTCCAAAGATGAGATCTTCAAGCAGCTGATCGAAGTACCCTTTGTGCAGATATTGCAGTCGCTGTGAGGTGTTTGTGCACCTGACCCACTTTTTTATTATTATTGCCAAATTATTACATAAAAGATCATGGTAAGAGGTTGTATCTGATAGGGCTGCAACTAACGATTATTTTGATAATCGATTAATCTGTCGATTATTTTTACGATTAATCGATTAATCGGTTTATGTACTTATATTTTAGTTTTTTCCCCAAGTAAATTATTAATAAAGGGTCTTTATCATTCAGCATAGATTTTTAAGAGATTTTAACCATTTTGCATTGTCATATCCTCATCAAAAATATACCTGGAGTTGTTTTATTATGTTAGTAATCCTTTGTCGAACTCTTCTGCAATCAAAACACTGACCCATACTCTAGCAAAATTCACAAGATTTCAAATATTGTTTTCACCATGGCAGTCCTTAGAGCTCCTAAAGTAGTTTAACATCCCAAACAAAGCTTAAGAAATCTTTGAGAACATATTTTCACAAAGTATAAGGATAAAACAGAATAAAATTGCAGTGCATTGTATTTTATTATTTACTGGGAAAAAGCTTTATAGCTTATGCTGTGAAATTGTAAACAATCCTTCGAAAAAAAAGTGCCAATGGCATGAAACCTGAATGGAACTCACAATTTAAAGTAAAATCCATCAGAAGGTTGTCCAGAAAAAAAAAAAAAAAATGGGACACACACAAAACACCTGCTGTGTGAAAAAGAGCAGTGAATACTTAGAAAATAAGTGCATTTTAAATATACTCAAACATTTACCTCTCTCATTCAGTCATAATTAGGCTGCAAGTCTGAATTATGAACTGGAAAAACGACAAACTGATCACATAACATGTTTGTAAAGCTTTAAATGTTAACTGTTAAAAAGCAATGTTATCAGCTTTTACGACTAAACTTTTGCAAACAACCTTGTACTGGAGAATCTGCACAAATAAAATTCTTAGGGGCCGTTCACATATCGCACCTAAAAACGCGTGGAAAACGCTAGTCGCGCCGCTTTCTCCTTCTTTCCAAAGCGCTCGGGCCAGGCTCGGGCAGAAGCGCCCCTGAGGCGTCTGCCTTTGCTAAGCAACCATGACGTGCTCTCTCCATGACGTGCCCTCTCCATGAAGACCCGGAAATTTCAGCAAAGGATAAATGGATGCGGTGTGGACGCGCCTGGAAAAACGGGCGCATCGCACCGCGTGCGTGTCGCGACCGCGTCGCTCCCATTATGAGAGTGCATACTGCGCGCCTACATAGGAAATAACGAACTTGAGCACGCAAAAGACACGATATGTGAACGGCCCCTTAAACAGTTCAGTAGTGCAGAGTTTACAGGTTACTCTTCATTTTGAAGGCTCAAAGTAAAGTACTCCCACTTCCCGCTGAATGCTGCAGAGACGCTGTTCGGGAAGCACGTGACATAAAACGAGGCCAGCTATTGGCTATTCGCTACTTCACCTGCTGTACTGGCTGAGTAAAACCTCCGGTGGCTCATTACTGCCACACTTTGGTCACCGCAGATTTGAAATATGCACGAAATGAGCCGCTTATGGCAAATAAAATTTATTTAGCGACGAATCGATTACTAAATTAGTTGACAACTATTTTAATAATCGATTTTAATCGATTAAATCGATTCGTTGTTTCAGCTCTAGTATCTGACAATAAACAATCATAATGCCATAAAACAGTAAATAAAAAAATTATGTGTTCATAGTATGAGATGCTATAAAAGAAAAACGTTTTTCACGTAAAATTATTTTAAAAATATTCAAGAGATAACGATTTTGGGTTTTCTAATAAAAAACAAATGTTTTAAGGATAACACTTGATCACATTAGTGGAGTTAAAAAATATATATATATAAAAAAATCAACAGTATTGGCTATACAACAATCACAAAATAAAAAGGCAGCCGTTTCTGCAACGTTCTTCATTATCAAGATAATTACAAATACAATAATTAAACCTGTCACTTATATCTTTTACGTTTTTGTGCTTGTTATAACTTTGTAGGTCACATGATCAACATAGCGGATGATGATATACAATTTGGATTCATACTTCATACATTCGCATTTAGGCTGTAAAGTATAAACTCTTTTAGCGCTCCTTTAGTTAGTACTTATTGAAATTAAGTGCCTAATTAAAGGGTATGCGGTTTCGAACGCATCCCGACAAAATCTCGTTTTGAGGTCTCGCGTGGTTCTGTGTGATTTGAACAATTTCAAGTTACGCCTCCTACTTCAAGTTACGCCCACTTCAAGTTACGCCCCCGTCTTGCAGACTGCAGACAGACCCTTCTCGACATGTTGCAATGACAGCTGTCATATGCCATGAGTAAGCCCGCGACGCCACCTTGTGGACAACTGTGTACTGCAACAACTTTAATAATGTAACCTGTATTATTGCTTGTGTGAATGCTATTTAATCTGCTGTATACCTAATATTTCTTATTATTCTTTGATATTTTCAGACCACTCACTGTTACCACTCAACCTGATCAACAGTAAACTCCTAACTTTGATTCAACTGAGTCTTATGTGTTCTTTCCAACACATACCGCTATACAACCCTGATTACGTGGATTCACCAGAGACCAGTTAAACCCCCGCCCCATACACACATACAAACACACACACACACGTTTGCATTTTTACTTTCTCAAAAAAAATTCATTTTTACATTCTACATGTATGATACATTCTGTATGATTTATAAGCATTTTGAAAAATGGGGACATGGGTTATGTTAAGTTACCCTCTCCTTGTAATACCTGTGTCATACCCATGTCATTATACAGACTTGTGTCCTGATATGTCACAAAAACAAGAGCACACACACACTCTCACACACACACTAATTGAGAATGAGGAGTCACGTGCCGATTTGGGAGGGGTCTGAGCCGGTCGGCCCTGATGGAATGATACGCTATCTGTTGCCAGGGGCAATGCCTTCAGAACTTCACAGAGGCGCGACTAAACATTTCAGAGCGCTTTCATTTTTGCGCATTTATTTTGTCGGCGGAACAGATCGAGACGGATCTACGAATACGAGAAAGAAAAGGAAGAAAGTAAAGCAATGCAAAAACATAAGGCGAAAGAAAGTGGACCTTACAGGAACAAGCTCACACCAAGCGCAAAACAGCGGTGTTTGGAGAAGCTCTCAGGCAGCTCCCTGCAGCGGCACAGAGACCTGGACAATTTACCTCAGTACACACATATGGACATTGGGAATTATATTGTTTACAATGTAAGTCACTTTGCATTCACGCTGTAAATGGCTTTAATCTAACCCGGACATTTACATCTTGCAATCACACATTTAACTACCCTAGCTAACCCAGAACTGGTTTGTCCACTTTGCAGCCCCCAACAAAAAAAATTAACTTATAACTAAACATACACAGCTTTAGCATACATCAAAACATGTTGGAAACGTTCGTATACATTGAACATCTCGTTACAATCTAGTGTTCAGTCGCAGTTAATTCTAAATGCAATGTAATTACAATACGCTAAAACGCATGTGAACAAACTTACTTTGGCCAGTACAACACTGTTTTCATCACCTGCTGTAAATGGACCCAGCCATAGCAGAAAGCCTCGTAACTTTCCAAAGACTTGTGGCTTTTAAACTCCTGCATTGTGTAGTAACTTAAACCAAAAACAATATAATTCCCAATGTCCATATGTGTGCATGGAGGTAAATGGTCCAGGTCTCTGTGCTGCTTGAGAGCTTCTCCAAATACCGCTGTTTTGCGCTTGGTGTAACCTAAAAAAAAACTGTATTTCATTGTTCCTATGTTTTCCATATGTATCGTGTGAGGTACTGCAGCAGTTTTTAACGCAGCAGTAACGTCCAGGCATGGTAAAACAGTGCAGAATTGCGAGAACCTCCTCTTAACAACACATTTAAACAATCCTGTTTCGCCTCCGGTATCCTTCGCTGTCGCTTTCATTCTGTTGTACTGCGGAGCTTCTGTCACGAAAACAAATTCCTCGTATGTGTAAACATATCTGTCAATAAAGCTCATTCTGATTCTGATTCCAACATGGCGGAGACCGTGATATCGAGGGAGGGGCTTTGTGCTATGACGACAATTTCTCATTCTCAATAGCCAGATAACAACACTGGATTGTGAAGGGTCTAAATGATTTGTTCATTTCGACTCAAGAGCCAACTCGTAATGATCCAGTTTATCGAACAGAGAGCTGGTTTGATGGCAGAATTATGGATTTTAATTTAAAAAAAAGTGAGTGAGTGACATACAGCCAAGTATGGTGATCCATATTCAGAATTCGTGCTCTGCATTTAACCCATCTAAAGTGCACACACACAGCAGTGAACACAGAAGCACTGTGAACACACACACGGAGCAGTGGGCAGGCATTTATGCTGCGGTGCCCGGGGAGCAGTTGGGGGTTTGGTGCCTTGCTCAGGGGCACCTCAGTCATGGTATTCCTGGCCCGAGACCCAGACCCACAACCTTAGGGTTAGGAGTCAAACTCTCTAACCACTAGGCCTCAACTTCCCCTGACAATTGTGGATGGAAGAGAGTGCTGTTCATTCACTCCCTCCCACCTACAACTCCTGCCAGCCCCGAGACTCGAACCGGCAACCTTCTGGTAACTAGTCCAACTCACCTCACTTGTGTAATTCTGAATATTTTTTAATTTACAGAATAATACATTTTATTCTGATAAACCATCTGAGTGCAAATTGGTCATGCCTCATATGATAGGCTTTTACATGATATGATATTATATCTTATATTGTAGAATGGTATATCCTGTTATTTATTTATATATATATATATATATATATATATATATATATATATATATATATTAACTGACTTCAAAAAAATGTTTTACATTTACTGCTTTCATATTCTCATTCAATTTACAGTTTGATTTAGGTCTATTGTCTACTTGAACAATACATGATGGGGTTTCAGGACGTTTTATTTTACTTTTATGTACTATTTGTGTAAATGCCTTACTTTAATGTGGTTTAACGGGCGCACGCGTTGAGAATTCAAATCACATTTAAACTGTAGCGGAAGCAGTTACCATGGAAAAGGAGCCCCAACTCACTCAACTGACAAGTAGCGAGAGTCTCTCCACTGTTTCCTCTTTCTCTTTTCTGCATTTCACCTCTGTTGTAGTTTACAACAGAGGTGAAATGTAGAAGAGTTTAATTTCTAATAAACCTAATATTGTAAACTACATATTGTTGGCTATAATGTCACACATTGCTCCTATATTCTTCTGCTGATGGCCATGTTGCGGAGCAGGAGCCGATCTCCTGTTGAAGAACATCTCCTAGGTGCTATGAACCAACTTACTAGTAAGTAAAACCTCAAGCATTCAAAAGTTTAGCAAATGTTATATAAGGTATTATATATCGAGTGAATGAGTGCCTTAAAAAAACAACTTTTTTAAATATTTTTAAATTTCAAAAATGTTCAAAAAAAGCATATATTATATAATATAAATTTCTGATGCAGCCAATAATTAGAGACGCACCGAAATGCTTTATTTATGCTTCACGCGGTGTGATGCTTTAGGCCGGTGACACACTGGATGCGTGGCGCAAGCGTCTCAGCCGCGTGGCGTGTCGGTTTTTAATTCGGCTCCCATGTTAACAGGTTAGAGCTTACAGACCGCCTGCGTGAGACGCGCGGCAAACGCTTGCTTGCTAGAAATAGAACCGACGCCTATTTTTACCGCGACACGCGGGCGTGTTGGAAGCTTTTCCAGGCAAAATATAATAGGAAAATGTGTTTAAATGTAATTTTGTACACAAATACATATGATTTCCTGATATTTTGATATTTGAAAGTCCATAGGTTGACATAAATTCAGATATAAATGTAATAAAAAAAATAATAATAATTATCGATTTTCAAATATTGCACCTGTCAAACATAATCTATTTCGCCGTCAAAACGGTGTCCTTTATCAGTAGGCGTAGGTGTAGGTGTGCAGAAAAAAAGTATATATTGTTGTCATGAAGACATGAGCCTGGTCTGTCAACGGTCTCCCTCTACAGCAGCATCGCGCCAGCGCCGCGTCAGGCACGCTTCTGGTGTGTAAAGACACAGAATCCGCCACGCTTCTGGGACGCTTCAGACACGCGGCGCTCACGCCACGCAGCCAGTGTGTCACCGGCCTTACCCCATTATGCTTTGCGCGTACGCGTATGTAGGATGCTTCGAACTTCCGGTTCGCAACTAGATGCGTTTAATTAGCCGTTACAGAGTTTTTGGAATGCTCTGAAACCTCAGTTGTAATCGGTTTTACTTACTTTTAACGTCCATAATGCAGACATCCCAAGTCTCCCGGAAGTTCCGGGAGTCTCCCGCATATTGAAAGCGGCTCCCTGAGACCCGCAAATTAGTTAAAATATCCCGGAATCTAGACCGAGCGAGCAAAAGCGCGCATGCGAAACAGATACTGTTTCAAACCGTGTAGCGCGCGCACGGCAGAGAGGGAGAGGGAGCGAGAGACCTTGCGTGTGTGTGCTAATGTGCTTGTATGAAGCCCATTTAAGACAGAGAGCATCCCGATTGGCCTTTTTCTGCAAATCAACCAATCAATTGTCAGTGTGGGCGGGCTTTTATCTCTTCTCCCGAACAAAATTAATCAGTTATGTCTATCTAGAAACAGGAGCACCATGGCAGAAGGAGAGTGTCACAAAAAAAAAAAAAAAGTACACGAAAGTGTACCCCTGTCTTATAGGTGTAAAACATAATGACAACGAATAATTACATAGGCCTATAGCTTATAGAAATAATAATTTATGCTATATCTTTTAGGGACCACAACATGTTAGGGAGGCTAAACGCAGGGAAGGCTGCTCCAATATATCTCAGTTCTCCCATTCAGATAGGCAAAGTCTCATTGAGAAGGTGACTACAGGGTCTTCGGGATACCTCCCTGAAATGACTTTTTGCAGGTTGGGATGTCTGCATAATGTCAACAAGCAACGGCAACATTAGTTCGCAGCAGTGCCGGCTACAGACAATTTTGATTGGGGGGGCAATGGGTGGTCCTGGTCATTTAAAGGGGGGTCTCATGAACACCTACAAAAAATACAGTTGACACAGCTAATAACTATATAAAAATACAGTTGACACGGCTTAATATTACTGCTACTAAACAAAAACAACACAGAATATCAACTACTTTGTTTTTAATTAATCAATTGCAGTTTGCAAACAATATGCTCAAACTTTAAAGGGTTGGTTCACCCAAAAATGTAAATTATTTAATTAATAACTTACTCTCATGTCGTTCCAAACCCTTGAGACCTCCTTTTATCTTCGGAACACAGTTTAAGATATTTTAGATTTAGTCCCAGTTCTAAGTCTCCCTCCATTGAAACTGTGTGTACGGTCTACTGTCCATATCCAGAAAGGTAAGAAAAACATCATCAAAGTAGTCCCTTTAAATGGTTTGCGTCTCCAATACGCATTAATCCACAAATGACTTAAGTGGTTAACTTTTTTAACGTGGCTGACACTCCCTCTGAACTGGGCCATGCAGAGACCTTTGGAGGGGCAGGTGCTCAAAGTATAAAAGGGGCACATGGAACAAGGCTTTAAATGGTGCTGTTCAAAATATCAATACAGCAATATACTGTGATGCATTCCTTGCTGATTCACGTATAGATATGGATGATTATGTATTGAAACGGCAGCAAATGCTTTGATGCAGTTTTGAAAAAGAAACAATAGAGAAGACAATTTTAAGTTTAATATAATAATAGCTCTGGGATTAGAAACTGAAATTGTCCCAACCTGATGGATTTTTCTTCTCTGTTCTACAGAATAATTTAGAATAGCGGTTATAGTAAAAACTATAGAAAACACCTGTGCCTCTACATTTTCCTCTTTCTCACCAGCCTCTGTCTCCTGGCTTGCTGTTCCCTGCTCTCTTCTGTCACTTGTGCCTCTACATTTCCCTCTTTTTCTTCCTCTATCTCCATTTCCTCATTTGATCTATTACTTTCCACTCTCTGTCCATCTAGGAACAAGGGTCAATTTACTATTTCAGCATTAATCTATTATTTTAACCATCACTACTACTCTCGCACCTAATCAGTAAGTCCACCTAAATATTGATACAAAACATTAAAAAACTGATACACTGGAATATAGGGATTAATATTATTACTGTTGTAGTTGTTGTTGTCTAAAATTGAACACCTTTGCAATGTAAACAAATGACAGTCTACATTTGTTATTCATCTCCTTCACACTGCACTTTGATGTCAGGTATATTATGCATTTTTTATTGACATTGATAATTTTACATTTATTTCCAGAGAGATATTATTGAGTTTACAGGCTACAGTGGTCTTGCTGTAAATACTGTTGCTATGGTAGAAAAAATTTTTTGCGTCACATTTAAAATATAATTATATTTTAATTCATTTCTGAATTGTTTTTATTTTTATAATGATAATTCAGAGAATGAGAAAATCTGAATAAGCCTAACCAGTGTTGTGATAATTATTTTTAAGGCAAAATAAATAAGTACAGTAATATAATAAAAGTTTAGTCAAATAACATAAAAAAGACCAGACCCCTCGATGCCTGTGAAACTTTTCTCCCTCAAACAGCACGCTACTTCTACACTACAGGCTACACACAGCAATATAAACAACATATCTGCATGTTCTCACATCACATCGTTCTTGTAAAATAATAATAAGTAAATAAACATCAAAATCACTTCGCTGAGAATGAAACACCACTTACCAGCTGCTGCGGTGTTGAAAATATCCTCTGGCAATTAAAAAATGCATGTGCGGTGTGAGGAATCGTCCCGGTCGGATGAGGTCGTCGTCGTTGTCGTCAGGTGAAAGGTCATCATGTTGGTCATTTTATTTACGACTAAATTATTATTAATACATTTTACTAATATTATGATTGGGCGTGGGCAGGCATTCACAAAAGGGAACATTATTACAAAAAAAAAAAAAAAAATTCGAGAAAATTTAGCTTTGACAAAAGGGCACTTAAGGGGCAAAGGAGCAGGTGCTCAAGTGAACCAGTTGTTTCCGACAATTCAATCAAATAAACCGGTTGAAAAAATTAAATACGGTTCACCGCTTCTTTTGCGGTCGATGTAATGTCATTGGCGATGACTGCCCTTCATACAAGCCTTCAGTTTACCCGCGCTTATAACATTAGAACAGAATACGTCCAGAATCAATCATCAAAAGAATAAGTTTGTGGAAGTGTGAACTGACTATAAGAATAAGTTTGTGGAAGTGTGAACTGACCATGTGTGGTCCTTGTCTGGAATCTAGACCTGATCCACACTAGGACCATCAATCATTGCGGTATGTGGTTGTTAAGTTGTGTGGGCCGGAGCTGGGCCAGAGAAAAATTGGATCAGGCTGAGGTGTGACTCAGTTTATGGCTTTCTGGTTAAAGACCGGTGTTGATATGGTTTACTTAAGGTTATGTTTTGGTTCCAGTATTACATTTTGATCTGGCCCAATTCAGGGCAAGTTACGGGTAATTAACTTGGCTGAGACTTGGGCCAGCCTGGTCCACACTAGGACCATCATTCATTGCGGTATGTGGACCAAGCAAAAGCTGGTTGTGTGGGCTGGAACTGGGCCAGAGAAATTTCCCTATGTAGGCAGAAGCCAAACTTCAATTCATTCTCCTCATCAAATGTAAACCATCATCATGGTGACCATAGTGGTTTTCGGGAAAACTCCATCGTAAGTGTCAGTATTTGTGAACAAAGAGCTACATGTGGGGTTTGTTCATACTAAATGCTGTCTTTTGATTCATCTTTCGTAGTACATATGGTGCGAAGAATTACAGTCATGATTGCACAACACCATTCACAGGAGAGTCAGTACTCACCTTACCCGACTAATAACCTTCACCCAGTTTATGGATTGCAAACCTTTCCGATTGGACCTACTCTGGGACAACAATATGCCCCCAGCATCCACATAAGATCTGGTAAGATCTGCAAACATCTACCTGTTTCAAAAAGAATAAAGCCTAGCACATTCTACAAGACCAAATGTTGTTGAACTTTTATTGTTTTAAGTCTGTGACAAGAAGTTCACGTTGCAACAAAATCGCTATACTTGTACTTCATATACATAAAGAGACAATTCACCCAAAAATGAAATTTCTGTCATCATTTATTCACCCTCAAGCTCAAAAGAAGATATGTTGAAGAATGTTGGTAACCAGACGGTTGATGATAGCCATTAACCGACTTCCATTTTATTTATTTTTCATACAGTGGAAGTCCGTGGCTACTGTGAACTGTTACCAGCATTCTTCAGAATATTCTCTTCTGCGTTCAACATACAGGTTTGAAACACATGAGTTAGTAAATGATGACAGAATTTCCATTTTGTTTGAACTATTGCTAAGTCTAGCCGACCCATCTTTATGTATGTGCGCTCCGTCTTCGACAAGAAAGACAGCAACAAGGTGCCACTTTAAAGTGAGCGGAAGTAAAGAGCTAAAGTCTGTGGAAGCTCAAAACTGCCTAAACTTCTTTTTTATTGTCGCAGAACTATTTGTTCACATGCCAAGAATAAATTATTAAGTAGCCATGAGTTTTTGAGAACAGGATTGTGGTGACAGTGGGTGAGATGGTGTGACTGACGCACACAACAACAAAAAACTTTACATGAGAAATAAAGTGTGAATAAAATCAATCCTATTTTTATTTACTGAACAAATGATTATCGTTTTCCAGCAGGTCAGTTTCCTGCTTCCTTCAGTCAGGCTGCATATGTTGAAGATCAAATCATGTACGCTCTATTTTTCCACATCCTGTTTAAATTTAACAGACTATGAGACTTCCTATAAAGGACTGATTATGGTTCTTTCGTATTGCAAACATGATACTTGACTCTGAACTGTGGCTAATCTTTATTCTTTTGTTTATAATATTTTTCCATCGGAATGTTCGGAAACAGTATACCATTGCTCAGCCTTTTCGAGCATTTTTTTGCCCCCAAAAGAAGAATGAAAACTTACTTCATTTGATTTATAGCGGGTCTGTTAGGACCAACACAGACCACAGGGTGAGCACCCCCTGCAAGCCTCACTATCACCTCTTCCAGCAGAAACCTAGTTTTCCAGGAGGTCTCCCATCCAGGTACAGACCAAGCTCAATCCTGCTTAGCTTCAGTGGGCAACCGGTCTTGGACTGCAGGGTGATATGGCTGCATACGCACACATAGAACCTTTACATCACACATAAGCTTATTTATTGCAGAGGAAGGTGTTCTCTAAATATTCACTTCTGTGGCATTGCTAAGAAAAAACACTTTTGTAACCTTTATTTTTAAGAATGTATTAACTTACATCGCTCCAAATTCAGATTAGCTAATTCCATTTCATAAAAACTAATATAATATAAAACATTTTTTTAAATTTTTTTGTGTTTTATATTTAGAGCCAATCACAAACAAACCCTGATTGTATTGGGTAATGTTTAAATGTACATATTTAACAAATTTCAACAGCTGTTTTTCTTCTTCTTCTCTTCCTCTTTCGCTTTCGTTTTTCCCCAGTGTTTGCCTGACGTTGATGACGGAAAAGAGGGGGAAAATCTAAAACTGGTTCATTAGACGCCCACGAGCTGATCTGGTAACACTGTAAGCATCAAGAGAAGTTAGTTGAAGAGGAAGAGCAGCACGATGGCGTTCACCTCAGCGGTTCTCATGTTCCTGTCTGCGGGTTTATTCACGGTAACAGACGGTAAGTTTATTACATAAAATAAATAAACTATTTAAACATGCTTTTGTGTCCCCATTTTGTAAAGTTAGTTTTTTAGACATTGTTTTTTTGCCAATTATATTCTTTGTGGCTGTTACGTTTAGAGCCCAAACTAACCCTTTAAGTTGCTCAAGGCTTTATTTCTAAGGAAAAAAAATAAAAAAATAAATAAAAAAAATAAATAAAAATTCAGATTTATTTTAATGAAACTACATAACATTATAACATAAAACCAATATGAAAATGTTCACAAAAACATGCCTGTTATTGTACAAAGCTCCGTTTTTTGGAATTACCTTTTTATGTATTTTATAATAATTTTACAACTTTTAATGTATGCAGTAATATAAATTCATTAAAATAACACCATTTGATGCACAAGGCTTGGTTTTTCATATTATATTGTTTTTATTTACAGTACAGAATCCATATTTTTAATGTTTTCTATACTTTAATTAAACTCACACATTTTTATTAGCCATTTTTAGATAAAGGTATCAAAACAACTGTAAAAATCTCTAAATATTAATTCCTATGCTTTGTTAATTAAAACAGTATACCTATGTATCCTTTACATGTATCAATGCACATATTGTACTATGAAAAGATGCACTTACAATAATTCATAAAGTAAAATATTTACATTGATAACTATATACAGGATGTACATATATATATATTATATATATATATATATATATATTTCTATATTTCTATATATTCATACTTATATCTATACATTCAGATTTACATTTATATATTCAGATTTATGACTATGTATTTAGATTTACATTTTTATATTCAGAATTATAACTATTCAGATTTCTATATATTCAGACATGATAATATTCAGGCTTATAACTATATATTCACAATTTACATTAGATTTTAATATAATTATTTGTTTTTGGCATCTCATTATATATATATATATATATATATATATTTACAGATTTTATAGTTGGTTTGATACCTTTATCTCAAACGGTGTCAGAGTTTTAATTAATTTAAGTGGGTACAGTATATAAAACATAAAGAATATGGATTCAGTATTGTATATAAAAACAATAAAGGCTTATTCTGAAAAATATAGCCTTGTGGATTATAGGGAATAATATTCTGAATATTTTACAGCTGGTTTGATACCTTTAGATGAAATGGTGTTATCGTTTATTATTGCATACATTAAAAGTTTTAAAACTATTATAAAACACATAAAATGGTAATTCCGAGAAAAAAAACAGAGCTTTGTGCAATAACAGGGATGTTTTTCTGAACATTTTAATAATGGTTTTATATTACAATGTTAAGTACGTAAACTGTTCAATTAATTTAAATGCTTCATTTTTTTCCTACTATTTTCCCCTAGAAATGAAGCCTTGTGCAGTAAAGGGCACATTTTTATGACTGAGTTAGTTTGGGTTCAAAACATAACAGCCACAAAGAGTATAATTGGCAAAAAAAATAAAAAAAATAATAAAGATTGTCTAATGATTGTCAAACATCAAACTAAGTTGGTTGGTTGACCAATGACTGTCAAGTACAAAAATCATTTGTACAGTACTTGATTTAACGGTACTTTTTAAACGATGTTCATGTTATAAAGTCCGTTCTCTCAATTCTCTTGAATTTATCATCGTATGTTCTTTTAGGAGCTGACTGTGAGAGCTATTACACCAGCAAGAACAAGTACAGACCTTCGTTTAACTGCGGGTTTCTGCAGCACTGCTGTGGAACCTGCAATGACAGATTCTGCTGCCCCTTTGATGTTTTGAGGTTATCCAAGCGTGATCAAAATATGTGCAATATGTAAGGATTTTTAAGCCTTTTCTTTCTTAAAACAATAGACCCAAAAGTTACTTTTTATACACCCTAACAATAATTCATATTCATATTTAGTTAATGTTTTAATATCCCTCATCATCCATAG
The DNA here is from genome assembly GCF_023724105.1 of Carassius gibelio. Classification (NCBI taxonomy): domain Eukaryota; kingdom Metazoa; phylum Chordata; class Actinopteri; order Cypriniformes; family Cyprinidae; genus Carassius; species Carassius gibelio. Next base: position 5,573,173 of record NC_068392.1, on the reverse strand, counting down.
CTGTGATCTACTGTTAATTCTGTGAACTGAATCATGGTACAATCTAGTGATTTACACTCAAATATGTTGTGTATATATTGTTAAAGGGTTAGTCTACCCAAAAATGAAAATTAGCTTGTGTTTTACAAAATGATAAATATAATTTTAATTACTAACATTTTATTATAAATAAGATTTATAGATTCAATTATAGCTTAAATATACTAGAAGATGCTTTTTCTAATGCTTGTTACTTCATATTTTTATCTGTCCAGCGGCAGAAACCTTGGTTTTATCATTGGCTTATCAATAGCAGGGTTTGCGGCCTTCGTCATCTTGTTCATCTGCTGCTGCTGCTGCTGCTGCCCCTGCTGCTGTTTCTATCAAATGTGCAGAAGACACAGAAGTAAGTGTTTTAATGTTAAAGAAATACTTGATCAAAAACTGAAAATGTACTTGTGCTCAGGCCATTCAAGATGTAGATGAGTTTGTTTCTTCATCTGAAAAGATTTGGAGAAATTTATCATTTTATCACTTGCTCACACGTGATCCTCTGCAGTGAATGGGTGCCGTCAGAACAACTGCTGTCCAAACAGCTGATAAAAACATCACAAAATTGTCACTTTTGGCCAAAATGCAAGTCCTCTATCCATAATATTGCCATCTCCAGTAAAAAAAAAAAAATCTTTATTATTTTTCATTATCTCATTATCTGATTCAGGAGAGAAATATGCACAGACCAATCATTGTTGACATTTGAAAATAGTCAAAACTGTTCTAAACAAATATGTTGGTGGATTTTAATGTGAAACTTTGGACTTTTTCACAGGAGAAAGTGCTGTTATGGTTCACTTTGTCCAGAAGTGATAGTTTAAAGTAAAAAATATCTTGATAGATTTGTTTCTTGGAAACGTGTTCAGCAGATGTTTATTTTTCGGTGAAATGTTCCATTAATGGGGTTTATAAATGATTCAGTATGCTAATCAAATTTAATTATTAATTGATTTCTGTCTTGTTTTTCTTTTCCACAGCTGCGGTACAAACAAATGTAACTACAGTCATGAATTCACAATCCATTCAGATGCAGCCGGTAATGCAGGTAGTCCAGCCCCAACAATACCAACCAGTGCCGACTCAAGCAGGTTACGGGGGTCAGCCTATGCAGACAGCACCATATCAGGGACAGTCAAATGCACCAGAACCCCCACCCTCGTATGACATGGCCAGTAAGAACATCTAGTACTGGATAGACTGAGACCATGTAGTATCTGGAGTCTGGTAAGATCTGCAAACATCTACCTGTTTTACAAAGAATAAAGCCTAGCACATTCTACAAGACCAAATGTTGTTGAACTTTTATTGTTTTAAGTCTGCGCCGTCTTTGAGAAGCAAAACAGCAAATGTTACCCTGGACCACAAAAGCAATCTTAAGTGTCAGTGTTTCAAAATAGAGAATAAATAAATAATCTTTCTATTAATGTATTAATGGTTTATTGGATAGGACAATGTTAGGCTGAGATACAACTATTTGAAAATCTGGAATATGAGGGTGCAAAAAAAATCTAAATACTGAGAAAATCGCTTTTGAAGTTGTCCAAATGAATTCTTAGCAATGCATACTACTAATCAAAAATTAAGTTTTGATATATTTACGGTAGCATAAAATAATAATTGATCATTTTGACCCATACAATATTTTTTTTTTGGCTAATGCTAAAAATATACCCCATTGACTTAAGACTTAAGGTTTTGTGCTCCAGGATCACAAATAGGAGCCACTTAAAATGTGAGTGGAAGTCAAGAGCAAAAATATGTGGAAGCTCAAAACTGCCTAAACTTATTTTTTATTGTCGCAGAACTGTTTGTTCACATGCCAAGAATAAATCATTACGGAGCCATGTGTTAGTTTTTGAGAATATGATTGTGGTGACAGTGGGTGAGATGGCATGACTGACGCACACAACAACAAAAAAAGAAACTTTACATTACATGAGAAATAAAGGGGGGTGGGGGGGAATCAATCCTATTTTTAATTACTGAACAACTGATTATCGTTTTCCAGCAGGTCAGTTTTCTGCTCTCTTCAGTCAGGCTGCATATGATGAAGTTCAGATCATGTACGCTCTACAAGCACCGCTTCAACCAGCGCTTCCCACAGACCACACCTCACTTCAACCACCACACAACCCTGATTATGTGGATTCACCAGAGACCAGTTAAACACCACCCCACCGCACCACACACACACACACACACACACACACCCACACACACACACACACCCACACACACACAAATGGCCACTTATCAACTCTGGATTGTGGAGGGTTTCACATTCCCGTGCTTCTTCTACAAAAAAAGATTGTGTTGAGAATAAAAGTATTGTTGCTTCAATTTAGCTTAAACTTGCTTTCAATTTTTTTTTACTCCAGTCATTACCCACTGCTTGTTAGTTTCTCTTTAATTTTAACCAGATTTGCTCTCAGTGTGGTTTGACACCTTTTGTTGTATTGCCTTTTGTTTAATGGTCAATAAATGGCATCATAAAACGAATTGTTTAATGGTCAAAAGTTAATGCATCTTATCTAAATGTGAAAACAATCCTTTGTACAATTTTATCGTAGATTTTGAACATTATTCTATCAAATAAATCAACCAGTCACGGGCCAACTTCAGACTTACGGTGAATAAATAGCAGAAATCTTAAACTGAACAGCTCTCCGTGTGAGAAAACATTCTTGCACCATCTTAAGACTGTTTTTATTGTATATTTTGGACATACTCTTAAAGATAAAGGTTCTTCACTGGCATTAATGGTTCCACAAAGAACTTATACATAGAACCTGTGGTCCACTGTATAGAGCAATAGTCAAATGGAATTAGTGGCCTAAAGTCAGTCACACCTCCACCATTCCAAATAATGTACATTTCATTCATAATATTATTAATACAGGCCTACAGTTCCTGCACATTTCAGTTTTTCTGAATTGCATGAAATGGCTAATAAAAATAGGTTATACAAAATCATTATGTGGTCACTTAAGCTGAGTTCAGACCGCAATTTTAGCCCTGATTTTGGCACACCGACAGGTTTTGAGAAATTGCCGACAAATGGCCAAAATCACAGGCAAATCGGTGCTCGTTCACGTAAGTGACAATCACGCAGTGAATTGCCGACAATTCTCAGACGGCCGTGAGATATTTGGCATGTTAAATATTTGGACCAATGCTTGCCAAGATAGTTATGCGGTGTGAAAAGAACAGTGACCCGACTACTTTGAAAATTGTGCAGTCTGAACTCGGCTTCAGGCAAATTGGTTTAGACTTGACTTCTGATCGTGACCGTGTTTCACAGGAAATCTGTTAATTGTCCAGTGCCAAATAAACACAGAGATGGAAAGGAAAAGGTCAAAGCGATGAGGTGCCCAATTTAGAAAAAAAAGGAAAAGAAGAAGAGAAGAAATTATCTAAAGATAAAGGTATGCAGCTTTTAATGGAGGGGTTAATTGGTGGGTATAACTCTTAAGTTGCCTTTGGATACTTCACTCATACTGCATATGAGGAAAAGCTTAATTTCCCTCAATGCTGAAGACTTTTTCAATACTGCAGTGAAACTGCACTGCCATTGGTTCAAACTGGAAAACTTTTTGAACCAATGACCGTGCGGCAAAGCTGCGTGAGCCTGTGGCGATGCAGTGCGCCAAAATCCTGCCAAAATGAGCATGAGTCTTGCCTCTCTGCGCTCATGGATTGCTTTCTTCAATGAAAGCGGTCCCACCCCTCACGCCCTCCCGTTTTTCCTGCTTCAGTGAGCCAGCTAGGAAGAGACAGTGGGGTAGAGGGGCTCAGTGCCCGGACTTGGGTGAGCCCACGCCTGCTCAGTACCCGCGTGCATCACCCTCTCCAATGAGAGAGCTGAGCTGGGATGGACGCCAAGCTTTTCCACATCCTCTCAATATGAGACAAGTCTGGTTCTGACACACCTGCCTTTCGCAACCTCCGCATCACCACGGATTTGGCCCTGCACGCCACAAAAGCCACAGACCTGGCCATCGAACGATCCATGGACAACTTGATTGTGCTAGAGCGCCAGCTCTGGCTCAACTTGATGGAGATCAAGGAGAAAGATGAAGTGGCCTTTCTCAACTTCTGGGGAAGTCGTTGCCTAGTGGTTAGAGAGTTTGACCTAGGGTTGTTGGTTCGACTCTTGGGCCGGCAATACCACGACTTATGTGCCCTTGAGCAAGGCACTGAACCCCCAACTGCTCCCCGGGCGCCGCAGCATAAATGGCTGCCCACTGCTGTGGTGCGTGTTCACAGTGTGTGTGTGTGTGTGCACTTTGGATGGGTTAAATGCAGAGCACAAATTCTGAGTATGGGTCACCATACTTGGCTGAATGTCACGTCACTTTCACTTTCAATGCCCCAGTCTCTCCAACCGGTCTCTTCGGCCCTACTGTAGATGGGTTCACTGAGCGTTTCACTGCAGCACAGAAGTCATCCCAGGCCATGTGACACTTCCTTCCCAAACACTCTGCCTGCCCCTTCTACCTCCCAGGCAGCACCCCCTAAGGAGCAGCATCGGCGAGCTCGCCCCGCTAAGAACGCTACCTTCCAAAGATGTCAAGGTCCCGGCCAAGGATTGTGCTGGACTCGACCCCTCCAAAATCTTCCTGATCCTTTGGGAAAAAAAGAGGAAGGAGCAAAGTCCCACCGCCACTCACTGCAGTTCACCCGGAGACCCCCTCGTTTCCACGGGTTGATTCTCACTTTGGTATAACTGGACGACACTCAGGTCCTCCGCGCCGACGTGATGACTCTGCTAGGGAAGGGAACCATAGAAATAGTTCCCCCCTCAGAAAGCGGATTGGGGTTCTACAACCATTATTTCCTCATCCTCAAGAAAGATGGCGGTCTCAGACCCATCTTGGACCTCAGATTCTTGAACCTCTTCCTCATGAGACGGACATTCAGTATGTAAACATTAAAACAGATCCTTACACAGATTTGCCCTGAGGACTGGTTCTTCTCACTGGATCTGAAAGATGCTTACTTTCACATCCAGATAGCCCCCATCACAGACAATTCTTGATATTTGTGTTTGAGGGCATAGCTTACCAATATACAGTCCTTCCCTTCGGGCTGTCTCTAGCACCTCGCACTTCCATGAAGTGCATGACACAGTGCTTTCCTCTCTGAGGCAGATGGGAATCTGTGATCTTAATTATCTCGATGACTGGCTCATTCTGGCCCAGTCGCGGACCAAGCTAGACCATCACAGATCCGTGCTCCTCAGCCACTTAGAGTGCCTAGGACTCAGGGTCAATTTTGCCAAGAGCTTACTGCTCCCCAGTCAACGTATCACGCTCCTGGGGGCAGTCTTCGACTCAGTCCGTATGAGGGCTGTAGTCTCACCAGAGCGTGCCCTGGTAATTCAGCAGGTCGCAGCTTCCGCCAGAAACAAAGCCTGTTTCCCTCTGAAGTTC